>NW_007247707.1:81348-96550 GCF_000164805.1 Carlito syrichta | reverse complement strand
TCCAACTCAAAAAAAAAAAAAAAAAAGGCCATAATAAAAACCTCTCAAAACATGTTCATTTAGGCATTTGGGGAAACAAACTGGCTTAATCTTATTGTTTAAAGAGGATAACAAACTGTCCAACTGATTGTACCCTTATAAGAGAAGCATAACTTAATTTTCAACAATTCTATAAATTTGTGAACTATGACAGTCCCAAATGGAAACTAAAAACCTTCTGGCCACTCAGAAAACATTTCTCTGCCCTTCTTAATTCCATAAAAGTTGCCTGCCTGCTTTTTAAGATCAAGGTGTGAGAAAGGTTCTAAAGAATTTCAATCGTGTAATGATTGTTTCAAAACTGCATCTTGACATTTCTGTGTACATTAGTCAGACTCACATCACACATTTTAGGATTTGCCCATGTCTTTCGAAACTCAAGAAAAGGTACATGGTAGAAAGCGGTTTAATGGTTAGCAAAATAGGAGCTATTTCCCCCAAAGCTACCAAATCCAATAGTGGCTAAGATATTGCCGGTTATTTGGAATTATTTATGTTCCTGTGAGTATGAAGAATCTAAGGTGAGGGTGTTTTTTTGTCCTAATGATAAATACGGATAGACCATAAAACTGCCTGTTAGCTGGCATAGACAATTGTATTAAAGAGAAACCTTGTAAATTTCAAAAGCCTATGAACAAGATGTAGAAAATTGCCTATGTTTATGGTGCCATTTATCAACAGACTTCCATAAGTGTTAGAAACTTGTATGTGTGCTCTTATGGGAATAATTCATATTGAACCTAAAATGATACAAAATTCTCCTTTTTGAAAAAAAATCACAACATCAACTGTAGCCCATTAGGAGGGAGTTTAAATGGGCTAGATCCAAGCCTTTATTATTAAATGACTTGAAAGAACATCAAACCCCATCGTTTGCCCAGGAAAGGAGAGAAAGCAAGAAACAAATTTAACAGATTGGATTTGAAAAATGCTGAGTGGCTATTTCACAATATTGCATTAAAAATATATATGCTTTTTGATTCTGAGCCTTATTCAATTCTACCAAGGCATCATAGAGTTTTTTAGTAGCTGAATTGCCATGCTCCAGAATTCAAAGTTTGGCTGGAGTAAAACTCTTAAGCTGAGATCAATAGTAATAGAACAATAATGGCATCAGTAATAATAATAGGAAGAAAAGCAAGACGTCAAGAAAACCTATCACTTGTGTGACGATGTGGCTACACTACCCTGTCACAGATCCTGAGAGCTCAGGGAACAATGTGTCACCTAATTGAACCTATTTGAATACACTAAACTCCACAAGGCGGAGATTTGTATGATTTTATTCACTGAAATATCCCATTCAGCATCTAGAACAGTGCCTGGCATGTCAGGTGTTCCAAAAATATTTGCTGTACAAGTGAACAAAAGGAACAAATCAGAAGCCTTCTCTCTTCAATAGAAATTGCGCAGCTCAGATAAGCAAGATGCGTTTCTGGTTAGACCTCTCTGCACCTCTCAGGCTGACAGAAGATATTGCAATTTAAAACAGTTTTGGAGACATATTGCCACCCTGCTGCTGTCTGAGGCGAAGATATTGGGTGCAACATTTTATTTCCCTATAGCTCAGGTTTCAACTCTGCAGAATGTGGGATAATAGCTAGTAGTTTGATGAGGACTTAATGTTCTAGTGCATGTAAATTACTCAGCACAGTGGGTCTAAATCGGGGCCATTTTGCCTCCCAGAGGATATCTGGTAATGTCTTTGGCTTTTTCAGTTCTCACAGCTGGGATGGGGATACTTCAGGCACCCTGTGGATAGAAGCCAAGGATGCTGCAAAATACCCTACAACAATAAGGACAGCCCCCTACAACACAGAATTATCTGGCCCACGATGTCACTAGTGCCCAGGTTGCGATACCCTGACTTAGCCCTATGTCTGACTTAGAGAAATAATCCATTGAGTGTTTAATATAAGTGGGAATGACAAGAAGGAGCAAGGAGCGAAGGAGCAGGAACTTGTTTGAAAATTGACTTTTTCTTTTCCTGAAGCCCACATTAGTATTTTCTTGGGGCATCCTGATGTGATTTCAACAATCCCTGTCCTAGCAGAGTAATCAGTGTAAATGGACCAACATCTGGGTCCATGTTGCAGTAGCCCAGTAGCTTTTGTTAAAGATGACTTCCTCCAAGTTTCCCTTGCTGATTCTGGAGAAAGATGTGCCTGGGGACAGTGGTCTTGCCTGCAAAGCCACATGACAGAACTTTAAATGGTTTCATTGAAAGACCAACACCAGAGCAAGAAGTGCCAAGGAAATGAGGGTCCTTCTTGCAAAAAAAAGTTTGTGCAGTTTTCTTGGAAGAACCTTGATGTTTTGTAATTTGGATACAAAGAAATTATAAAGCATAGCTCGTTCCAGCTCCTAGTCTAAATTGTTATGGGCTGAATTATGTCTCCCCAGAATTCAGACGTTGAAGTCCCAACTCCCAATAGCTCAGAATCTGACTATATTTGGAGGCAGGGTCATAAAAGAGGTAATTAAGGTTATGAGGCAATATGGGTGGGTGTTTTTGAAAAGAGGAGACTAGGACATACAGAGACACCAGGGATGCATGTGCACAAACAAAAGACCACCTGATGAGGTGGCCATCTGCAAGCCCAGGAGAGAGGCCTCAGAAGAAAACAACCCTACCAACACCTTGATCTTGGATTTTCAGTCTCTAGAACTGAAGAAAACGGTCTGTTGTTTAAAGCCACCCAGTTCATGGTACTTTCTTGTGGCAACCTGAGCAGACTAATACACCAAGCACAGATGGTCCATGGACATCAGTAAGGCAAACTTGACCACGACTGTACAGTCCTGCTCTCTAGAAGTGTGGCTGGTGAAAGGAATTTCATGGCTGATACATAATGCCTACCCAGGATGTAGAGAAGGTCAATTTTTTTTGGCACTATCACAGCTCACCACAGCTTCTACCTGCTGAGCTCAGGCAACCTGTCCACTTCAGCACCCCAGTAGCTGGGACTACAGGCATGTGCCACCACGCTTGGCTAATTTACTTTTTTCTTTTTCTTTTTTTAGTAGAGATGAGGCCTCGCTATATTGCCTAGGCTGGTCTCAAATTCTTGATCTCAAGTGATCTTCCCGTCTTGGCCTTCCAAAGTGCTGGAATTACAGGCATGATCTATCACATCTGGTCAAATTTTAACTTCCTAAAAAATTTCCTGAAGGTCTAATTTTTCCTCATCATAACCATCTATACTAGTCCTCTTGGTGTCATCAAGTAAAGTTCATAACTCCTACTTGGATAAACAAATGATGAAAGTGCTCCTGGGTCGCCTGCTTATGAGTCCTGCCCCCCCAGGCATGTTACATAATCTCTCTAGGCTTCACTTAATACCTTTTTAAAATACTGATTCATTCATGGATTCAACAATAATTTTTTGAATCCTCATCATTTGCTAGGCACTGGGTTAGATTAGCAACATGATGGTGAGTCAGCAGAAAGGACCTCTATTCTTGTATTGTGGGGATTAAATGAGATAACACATATCAAGGCAAAAGCTGGTCCCCAGTCCATGCTCAATTAAGCCAAACTATTATACGTGATTGTTGTTATCATCTTGGCCCAGAAAGAAGAGAGTCATCTTTCCAGCATTAAAAGGAAGTATGCTGCTAATGAAATAACATCTACCAGACAAAACCAAGAGTTACACGTGAACTGGGACGGCGGGGAGTGGAGGGACATATAGGGCTATGGCTGAGAGCACGGGTAGGCTCTGAAGTCTGAAAGGATTGGATTTAAGTCACAGCCAATGTGTATTAGCTGTGTAAACCTGGGCAAATTATGTAGCTTCTCCCAAGCTCGGCTTTCTTATCGGCAAAATGGGTGAATAATAACGGCTCAAAAGGGCTTTATGAATGGTGCATGAGATGATGTATGTAAAGCATTTAGCACAGTGCCTGATGCATAGTAAACCCCGGGTACACATAATTTACCTTCTAAATGATAAAGTTAGCATAGTCTAATCTATCTCCAAACATACCTCAGATGTACATTTTTAATAGTCTCTCTAGATTCCTTCAACCTGTTTCTCCTATTTCACACCTTATAACACACATTTATTCAGAAAAAACACTTGCTAGCACCTCCTCTTTCTTCTCAAACCACCATATCTGGCGCTCAGTAGGCCCCACTCTCCCTTGGTCTATCACTCTTCTGCTGCAGCAGTCACTGTGATCCACAAGGTGATGAATGGGTGTCTGTCTGTAATTGCAAACAAAGTCCATCGATAATTGCAATAAATGCAAGATGAATCACAAGGAGTAGGAGCAAGAATGGGGACACTTTTTAAAAATATGTATTTGTGTGAGGCTTTTAAGAAGCTGTGCAACTGGGCCCAGGTTAAACACCTTTGATGATACTCTTACTGTCTGCCTGATATGTGTGTGTATATGGATTTTTGTGTGGATGAATGCATGTGCACGCATGAGCATGTACACACACACACACACACACACACACACACACACTCTTCTCTTCCCTTTCCTACAGAGTAGCTCTGAAGATTCTAGAGAGCAAAAGACAAGCAAACCAGGATTTAGAAATCTACGAATATCCCAGGAGACAAAGAACTACTGGGGGACTGTCACTGTCTTTCAACCCAGATGTCACAACTGTCTGATTTTTATAATCTGTCATGTGCAGGTGATTTGAAAGCAGACTTTGGTGACATAATGAGTAATATCAGCTTAAACCAAATGCCATCAATCCCTCTGTTTAATGCAGGAAGACCTTTACATCAGGAATGCTGAGACATTTTCCTAGAGAGTAAAAGCCTACTTGATTTGTCTCTTGTTACTGTTTTGTTTGGTTCATGGGTGACTTTAAAGTAGATAAACCCTTGCTCACCCCACTCACCATAAAATCCACCCTCCCCTCAGCCTCCTGGGCCACAGTGGGCCCACTACCTGCTCCGTTTAGCACCCAGTTTGAGTCCAGCAGGGATCAGGTCATCTCACAAGCAAGATTTCAAACCAGATGTGGAAAGAGAAGAAATCTACTGCTGGATTGTAAACTGGATAGGAAACTCTACAGCACTTACTCTGGTGGGTAGGGGTCTCATTCCTGGGTCTGTGCCTGACGCTGTAGGAAAACAGGGCTCCAGGCTAAAAATGGATATGTGAGAGCAAAGGAAATTATGCCCAGTAATACGAGCAGCCTGACGCAAACTCCTGCTGAGAGTACCTATCGGGCAGCCTGGGGAAACCAGCGTTCTCTCGTCTATTTGATGCTACTCATAAGCAGATTTTCTCTAATTGCCTGAGTGTGTCTGGGGAGAGTGGAGAGAAAGTGTAGTTACCAGGCCACCACTATTCTGTTCTTCCATTTTTTTCATCTAAGGCAGAACATATCTTTGACCTGGCAATTCTATTTCTAAAAATTCATAAAGATACCTGATAAGGATAGTCATGAATAAATTGCTGATAATAACAAAAAATGAAAATAAACCAAAATATCTATTAATAGAAGTAGTAAATATAGTATGAAATGTCATGTAGCTATTAAAAGTGAATGCAGATCTAGGTATATTAACAAAGAATGACATCAATAACATTTTAGTTTAAAAGGTAAACTATTACATGTAACACCATCCCATTTTTAACACATGTGCATGTATATATATACAGTTTTATTAATAAATAACAGCCTAGAAGAAAGTGTATGAAAGTGCTAACAGTGTTTATTCAGCAGGTAGGATGATTAAGGGTGCATTCTATTTTCTTCATATTTTGTTATTCATTTTTCTTTAAAAAAAAAAAAAAAAAAAGAACATTTATAACCTAAAACAAGTCTATTCCTTTCTTAGGTAAAATAAGAGAGGAGTATAAATATTGGCATACGTGTAGTATATTCTGCCAGGCATACTAAAGCTCAGAGGATGTGACTGAATTCCCAGCTTGGTCAGGGAAAGCCTGAGTTTCAGTTAACAGATTAAAAGGGATGCCATCTTGACCAGGCATAGTAGCTCATGCCTGTAATCCCAACACTTTGAGAGGAGAGGCAAGAAGATTGCCTGAGCCCAGGGATTCAAAACAAACCCGGGTAACTTGGCAAGACCTTGTCTCTACGATAAATAAAAAAAATTAACAGGCTTGGTGGCACATGCCTGTGGTTCCAGCTACTTAGAAGGCTGAGGTAAAAAGATCGCCTGAGCCCTGCAGGTCAAGGCTGAAGGAGCCATGAGTATACCACTACACTCCAGCCTAAGTGATGAAGTGAGACTTTGATTGAAAGAAAAAAGCTGATGATGACATCTTAACAGCTCTGATAAGTCATTTCCAAGGTATCTGCCAATAATGAATAACCACTTAGGGGCATTTGCATTTTGTGGGACAAGTCAACATGCAAAACTAACAGAGCAAACTCCTTTTGTGGTTCCTGTAAAGCTCCCTAGTTCACAAGGATAGGTGCCCCTCCATCCCCAAATTGCCATATTGATTCAGTTGAAGGTAGATGCCTACCTCTCGACTCAAAACGGGCCATTTTCCGACTTATAGAGGTTTGACATTTAGACAGAGAGAATCAATTGGTGTTACAGGTTAAATTGTGTCCCTTTAAAAATTTGTATGTTGAAATCATAACCTCCAGTACCTCAGAATGTGACTTTACTTGGGCATAGGGTTGTTGCCAATGAACTAATTCAGATGAGGTCATTAAGGATAGGCCCTAATCCAATATGACTGGTCTCCTTATAAGGAGGAGAAATTTGGACACAGACTCATGTACACAAGGAGAGCACGGTATGAACAAGAAGGCAGAGACTGGGCTGATATTCCTATAGGCCAAAGAATTCAATAATGCTAACATTGCCAGAAAACTACCACAGACAGGCATAGAACAGATTCTGTCTCACGGTTCTCAGAAAACCAAACCTGTGGACACCTCATCCTTGGACTTCAAGCCTTCAGAACTGTGAGACAACACATGTCTGTAGTTTTAGCCACCCAGCTTGTGGTACTTTATTATGGCTGCCTTAGTATAATAGTCATACCCCTCGAATTTTGCTGTGCCTGACAAAATGTGCTACATTAACTCATATATTTGTAGTCATTGCTTAAATTTCTCTAATACCATTGGTCTCTGCAGATGTCCAGAACTATAATATATAAGCTCCAGAGATGGGGGCAGGAAGGTACATGGAGCCAGCGGGAGAGCCAGTCCACTAAACCCAAGAAGAAAGAAGACCCATGGGCAGAAGCAGACAGCAGGAGGTGTGGGAGAAATCCCGAATACTTCCAAGGCCTGTTTCTGGTCCCTTTCTGAGACCTTGTTCCCAATGTACCGGAATCAAATCCCACATTCTGCTTGAGCTAGTTCTAGAGGATTTCTGTTTCTCCTGATACCCCTAGGGACTAATCATTTACTTATATTGAATCTCTAGTCCTATAATAATTGTACAGAGCAGACTACTGGCAGGTAGAATTCACACAGTTTGTTGGATAAGAGAATTCATAAATATGCAAATGCATTTATCTGGGACAAACTGATCGGTAGCCACAAATCTAAGAAGAAGGTTTTTAAAATTCACAGGATCTTCTAGGCAAAATGAGACCTTTTCCAGAAATAAAAAGGGAGTAAAGAGAGAGTACTTGATATCAAAATTAGATCATATCAAAGTACATTGATCAGGTTCTGGACCAAAGGAAAGAATAAATTGAAGCCAGTCTCTTTTACCCTCTCCTTTGGTAAAAAATCATCCTCTTCCTTCCTCTCCCCATTCCAATCACATGATTTTAATCCAACTTCCAATGACAATTTCCATCTACCCCCACCCCAGTGTTGGTCACTCAGCCAGTCATGTCTCATGCCTGGTTCTCCTGGCCATAGCGATTATTTCAGGAAAAATCTATGATACAAGTCTGGCCAATCAGAACCTTTCCCTTGGGTTTTGTGACTCATAAGTTTGTAATCTCATGTGTCTCTTTCTAATTTATGAGGTTGTACAAAGAGAGGGAGGAAGAAGGGAAGAGAAGACAGACATTTGATGGTTTTAAAGTTCCTGAAGCCTGGCATCCTCAGGCTAGTTAGACCACTGCCCTTCCTACGGATTAGAAGATAAAATGAACTTCCCCTTTGTTTAAATTAATTTGAGTCAGGTTTCTCTCACTTACAACCAAGAGTCCTATTTGTAGAGAGAGGATATATAAGGCCTCATTCATGCCAAGAAGGATGAACACTGGCCATACGCCTAGACATTGCCCAAGGACTAATACTGCACATATGCCTAGACACTGCCCACAGGTGAACACTGCCTATACACCTAGACATTGCCCATGGAAAAAATTGCCCATACACCTAGACACTGCCCACAGGTGGACACTGTCCATACACCCAGACAAGTGAGTAAACTGCCTCCCTTTTAAGAGGCCTCCAAGTGGAGGACAGCCTCTTCAGTGGGTAGCTGGCATCACAGAGGTTAGCCCCTCTACCTCGAGTGAGGCTGCTAGTGGGGTGGGCAGATCTACAAACAGGACATTCCTAGGAGGCAGTCTGGCCTGAAAGCTCTACCCAACAGAATGCTCCAGTGGATGTCTCTAGGCTGACCCAATCAGTCTTCCCTTTAAAGCATTTGAGTCCAAAAACTGCAGAGGAAAGTGTCAGTAGATAGTAGTTGGAATAGTAGCAACAGAGACTAACAAGAGCTGAGCCACAATAACATGAGGGCAGGAGAGTTGGAGTAGAAGGCACAACTCCTGACTGAGCGCCTCGTAGAACTGCTGTTGAGAAAAACAATACAGCACAGTGGCCAGGCTCAAACCCCAGCAGCTGTACTTCTGGATGTATGACTTGGGTTACGTGACCTATGTGAGCCTGTTTTCTCATCTAGACAATGGGAGATCAATGCTGGCTTGAAAGGATTCCTATGAAAATTAAATGAAATAATGGCATATAATAAAGGTGACGTCTCATATCAGTGAGATAAGGTAGGTTTTCTATAAAAGATGTTGCAATAACAGGATAACAATTAGAAATATACAAAGAACTACACATACTTATACGTTATACCAGAATAAATTACAATAGATCTAAGATGTAAATATGAAAATGAAGCCGTAGACGTACCAGGGGAAAATGGGAGTATGTTTCTATAACATCACAATGGGAGACATCCTTTTCATACAGCCCAAAACCTGGAAAAAACAACTTAGCTGTGTTAAACCTTTTGAAATTAGCACAGCAAAACCACATATGTAAGCTTAAAGATCAACTGACTAACCGGGGGGAATATCAGCAACTTATATCGTAAACAAAAGTTTAACATCTCTCATAAATAAGAACTTTTAGAAATTGAAGTCAAAGAGACAACCCAAAACAGAAGGAAAAGGTCAATGTAAAAATGCAAATAACCAAACATACAAAAAGATGCTTACTCACAATAAAAGAATGGTAACCATACTATGTAGCAGTTTTTACTCAGCTTACTAGCAAAGATGCAAAAGTTGGGTAACTCATCGTGTGGTGGGGAGCAGAGATGTGGCTGCCAGCCATATAAATAAATAGACATGGTCATCATGCAGGGCACTTGGGCAAGTTCTATAAAATTACAAAGGCACATACGCATCGAATTGGCAATTCTATGTCTAGGAGTTTATCCTGCAAATCAACTGGCAGTGGAAAATTCCTTAAACACAAGGTTTTTCATTGCAGCATCATTTGTATTTGTAAACAAACAGAAACAATTTCAATGGCTATTAACAGGAGACTAAACAAATTATGTGATCTAAACAATGGGATATAAACTCTCTTCCCCAAAACAAACAAAAGTGAACGCGTTCTTTAATGTTCTTCCCTGGGAAGAACCACAAGACATAATATAATGTTAAATGAAAATGCTGGCTCTGGAACAGGTGTACAGAATTATTTCATTTGTGTTTAAAAAGTAAAAGAGGGGTAAAAGAATACAGATATTTGCTTACATGTGCATAAAACATCTCTGCAAGAATATACAAAAATAATAGCATAGTTGCCCAGAGGACAGGAATTTATGCTTTTCTGAATTGTGATACACACACATACGTATATATAAATATTTTTTCTTGAGTCAGAGTCTCACTCTGTCACCCAGGCTAGAGTGCACTGGCACAATCACAGCTACCACGCCTCAACTTGCTGGGTTCAGGCAATCCTTCCACCTCAGCCTACCAAGTAGCTGGAACTAAAGGCACGCACCACCATGCCCAGCTAATTTTTTTATTTACTACATAGACAAGATCTTGCTAAGCTGCCCAAGCTTGTATTGAATCCCAGGGCTCAGGCAATCCTCTCACCTCTACCTCCCAAAGTGCTTGGATGACAGGCATGAGCCACTGTGCATAGACTATTTATATGTTTTTGAAAATGAAACTTAAAAATGAAACAAAACAAAAAGGAGGTAAGGATGCAGCACTGTGCCTAAAATGTAATAAGGTCTAATTATTAATGACTTTTGCTATAATTATTTATAATTATTGTCATGAGAGCCCTTATCAGACACCAGGACTCCTACTGTGTCCTCAGTAATAGCCTATGGCATCACGGGTCCTGGTTGAATCTTCCTATCTTTCTCACACTCTATTCTTACAACAACTTCCCCTTCACCCTTCCCTTTCCCTGTCCTAACATCACCCAAGAAAGTTCATTTTATTCTCCTCAACCTGAAGGAGGCTGCCATCTGTGAAAAGTCAATTTAGGGATACTGACACACATGAAACAATGAAATGCAAACCCAAATTCACCCAACCTAACTCTGCCAGTATACCAGTCACCCAATGCATATGCTGAATCTCCTTAAGGAAAGTCCTGGAAAGGTGTGGAAGGAGGAGAGATACCTCTGCCTCCCTCCTACATTCCATTCTGGGCTCTGTTCCATGAGGAATAAAGCTCTGCTAGCATAGAAGAGGTGGTTTTGCGGGTGAAGAGTAGACACGTACTGCTGCCTTACATCTGTTGATGCTCAGTACCCAGCCTCAGAGATGTGTAGCTGGCAGGCTCCTATGAAAAAAACGTACTCCAGAACACTTTGGAATTTTAAAATACGGTGCCTTTGCCAGGTATCATCATTGTAAATCCCTACCGGACAGATATTATATCTTATGTGCCTTCTGTATTTCTCATACCAGTGAGCACAGTGCTAAGTGCATAGTAGTCTCTCAATAAATGCTACTTGGTTGAATTAAAATGCCGCACAAATCAGTTATGCACATTCAAAGACCTTTACATGGCCCTGGCACATCTCTCTACTGAGTAGACTATCTTTACACAATGTAAGCAATTTTCAGGTTTTCTCAGGAAAAGTAACATCTTTTATGTATACCTGCTCACTCAGAGACTTGTAAGTTAGAAATAGGAACGAATGCATTCTCCACTCTGAGCGTCACAGGGCCGCTGAAGTGAAAGCGTCAGTGACAACAGATTCTTGGAACCTACTTCCTATTGACTGAATTGTGCCTCAGAGATGCTCAGGGGTTCATTCCAGGAGGCCAGGCCTCAAAGCATTTCTTCAGTGCTTCCTGAAATTTTGTAGGCATCTGATTTCCAATGTGAAATCTCTGCCTGCTTAAAATACCTGGAGTGGTTTCTGGCCCCTGCGCTGACCCCTGATGGATCATTTCTCAATGGAATTGTCTTACTCATATTTGCACATTCAGTGGCCAGCACAGTATCTGGCAGCAGGTGCTCAATAAATATTTCTTGAAAGCTAATGAAATTAAAATATATGTGTAATTTCTTGGCAGCCAGAGATTTATTAGTACTACAGACCACCCAAGCATGTCTGGTCTCCTATGTTTAGCTTTCAGACCCAGATCTTGGTACCAGATATCCTGCTGTGTAGGAAAACAATATGCCTCCATTTGACAAAAGAAATCCAAAATCTCTGAGGGACAAAGGGCACCTTTCCTTATACAAACATTGACCCATGGTTCATATAAGCACAGGCGCTGATAACAAACACTGGCGTTATTAACAAAAGAAAATTCTATGATCCTGACATGGTCTAGTGATTTAGCACCTGCAGGTAACTTTTATTCTGAATCTTAATTTACTACCCACTGGTGACCCTTGTGTAAAAATCAGGACAGGGGAGATTTGATCTTGCATGTAAATTTTATGTTTTGTCTGCTGGCAGATTTATGATTTGGGCTGCGCCCAATGCATTCAATGAGGGAGAGCCACATAATGGCCATACGTGTCATCACCCAGCACATTAAGCGGCCTTGCAATATCCCAGATTACAGTATACATTGCAAAGCATGACCATTTGAAGGTAATTCATTCCAAATTCAACTTGGATTGCTTTTCCTCTAAAACTGACAGAGGGCTATGCCACAAGATCATCAGTGTGTGTCTCCATCCTAAAAATGAATTTCCTGCTTTCAGAGTGCTACAACAAGAAGTCAAGATATTCAATTCATATACAGACAGATAGAAAAAGAGATGAGACAGAGAGAGACTGAGACAGAGACACAGAGAGAGAGAGAGAGAGAGAGAGAGAGAGAGAGAGAGAGAGAGAGAGAGCCAGCTTTTTGTAAGACTGCTTGCCCCAAACACAAGAAAATAGAAATGTCACAGAGAGGGCTGAACAGATGGATTAAGAGAATGTACTTTCGGGTCATTGGGGTCTCGGATTCTAACTCTGGCTGTGCCGTGGGCAAGTGACTCCACTCCCATTGTGCACTTGTCCTCAGGCTCTTGTGAACATCTATGGCGCTGTATGCCCCATGGTTAACCCAGGGTAAGAACACAATGTAAGAGATGAACACTTCTTCTCCCTGACTAGACAGCCCTCCTCAGACTTCTCCACCAAACAACTTAATGGCGGAGAGGAATCCATTTATTCTCCCGAAGAAGCCGGGATGGCAGCTTTTCTAGGGACAGAGCCTGCAGTGATCCATGAAGAGCGCCGATGTATTTGAAGTCTGATATTTTTTTTTTAAACATCAGATATACAATTGGTAACATTTCTATACTTGCTTTGATATAAAACGTGATCAAAATTGATATTCCAGGAATGCTGGTTATATGGTATGTCCATATGTTAAGTTGTACAATCATAATGTGTACTTTTCTGTATATATGCATGTGTGTATTATATTTCAATAAACAGTTCCTTTAGGCCAGGCACAGTGGCTCACACCTGTAATCCCAGCCCTTTGGGAGGCCATGGCAAGAGGATTGCTTGGGTCCAGGATTTCAAGACCAGCCTAGGTGACCTAGTGAGATCTTATCTCTACAAAAAATAAAAAAATAAGCTGGTTGTGGTGGCACATACCTATAGTCTAGCTGCTTGGGAGGTTGAGGCAGAAAAGAATTGCCTGAACCCAGGAGGTCAAGATTACGGTGAGCTGTGATCATACCATGATCATGGAGTGTATATTGCACTCCAGACTGAGGGACACAGTAAGACCCAACTCAAAAAAAAAAAAAAAGCTATTTTAAAAATGACTGCCCAGGAAAATACACTGGGTTTATCCTGGAGCTTTGAGAAAACCCTGGCACACTGCCCCGAGCCCCCAGGGTAGCCCTCCCTTGTTTGCAAAGCTTGTCACAGAGGAAGTAAAATCTGCATTGAAGTGACAATATTACTGGGGAAAGTAGGAAGGCTTCTTCACGTGATGGCAGACATCGTGGAGTCAGGAGTTTATCACAGCAGATGTGGACTTGTGCTGACTGCCAATTTCCAAACACTCATTTGGAAGCCCACAGTTCAGTCAATTAGGGCTGATTCTGTGCTGTATTTGAAATACAGGACTTTTTTTTTAAATCAGAACTCATCATCCACGACCATTGAGGCAACGTGCTGGTTCATTTTTTCCAGTGGCTGACCTTTAAGTGTCCAATTATAAAGTTTTATCATTTTTACCCCCATTTTTCCATTACCCCTTGGGAAAGAGAAAATTCAGGGACCCACAGGAGTATAGAATTTGAGGCTAGAATTTAATTAGAAACTGCAATTACAAAAATCTCTAAACACAAACATTATAAATACATTTCTGAGAGCAACATTAATATCAATAGCTAGGATTCTCGAGCCTAAATGTGATTTTATAAAGTTCCTGAGAAGAAGATTCATAACATTATTATAAGGGCATGGGGCTGTATGGCCTTTAAGAGTCTGTCTAGCTCTAAATGTATATGAATATATTGATCTCAAAATAATGTCTAGGCCACTGTGTCTCAAAATGCATTATAAAAAAAGGAGAGGTGGATAAAACTCATGTCAAATACATCTGAGAAACACCTTATCTTCTGCTCCCAGAGGTTTGTAAGTCATATTAAAGGCTCTGAAAAGTCCTGCAGCAAGTACAATGCTTAATTTTCTTTAACCCAGCATTTCCTTAACTTACCTGACATGCAATACCAGAGATTCCTCTAGAAATTAGGGAAATGCTAAATTCACACTGGTGAGCTGCTCTGGTTGTCATATTTAGCATGGAACTTCTAAAGCACTATGCTAATGCATTGGCCTCCAGGCCCCATGTGGCACTTATTCATGCATCCTGTGGTTCTCCAGAGTTTTGAATTTTTACTTTTGAATTTTATATTACACTGAATTCTTCAGGGCAAGTTGCTATCGTAGGGCTCCTTCAGCTGACAGTGATTATTCCGTAACTCCATAGTCCCATAGAAAGCGGAGTTGTCAAGTTCTGTGAATAACAGTCATGCCATATTTGGCTAGAAGAGGAACACAGGCTAAACTGAAAAAAGGGTTCACATTTGCACGAACAAAAAACCTAGAAAGCTCCTCCTCTTTACACTTACCTTCTCTTTCTCCTCGCTCTTTTAAACCTTCTTGTTTTTCCTCATTTCTCACCTTTCCTGTCCATCCTATTTACCTAGTACATCTTCTTTACCAATGCCAGAGGTGGCAAAGTTTTTCTGCAAAGGGATCAGAGAGTAAATATTTTAGGCACTGCATGGCCATTTGGACAACTCAATTCTGCCATTGTGTGATGAAAGCAACCATAAATAGCACACAAATGGACTGGGTGTGGTGGCTCACACCTATAATCCCAGCTCATTGGGAGGCCAAGACAGGAGGATTGAGACCGGGAGTTTAAGACCAGCCTGGGCAATACAGAAAGATCTCATCGCTATTTTTTTATTTTTATTTTTATTTTTTGAGTTGAAGTCTCACTCTGTCGCCCAGACTGGAGTGCAGTGGCCGCTCCTGGCCAC
>NW_007247707.1:47285-81082 GCF_000164805.1 Carlito syrichta | reverse complement strand
GGAGCCCAGCAGGTCGAGGCTGCAGTGGCCGGCAGCAGCCCCTGCACTCCAGTCCAGGCGACAGAGTGAGACTCCACCTCAAAAATATATATATATATATTAGAAAGAAATAACAAACAAATGAGTGTGGTTGCGCTCCATACAACTTTATTAACAAAAACAGGCAGTAGGGCAGATTTGGCCCATGCCCTGTCATTTGCCAAGCCTGCATCTATGCTTTAACGAGCCATGTTAAGAAGTTCCGGTACGTTTCCTAATTTTCTTTAACTTCTGGAACGATGTAGCCTATTTCCTGTGGCTAATCCATTCCTAATGCTCTTCTGTAAAACTGATTCTCATTTCAAAGCTGATTCCAAATCCCCCCTCCACCAGAGAGCATCCCAGAACTGCCCCCAGCCACCTACTCTCAATTAGTCTTTCCTCTCACACTCACAAGTCGATGTAAATCAACATAAATCGTAGTACTTCAGACTCTGCCTTTCCTTAGATTTAGCTTAAAATATTTTGTCTTCTATTTTAAATGCACGCGTCTCTCATCCCTGTAGCACAAGCCCTATGTACATGTACATGAGTTTTCACACAGCGGATGCATATGTCTGTGGAATTCTTGATTTGTTCAATTTTTTTAAAGGAGATATATATTTCTAGGAATAAAAATGAATCACAAAAAACCTAAATGAGGTTACTTTCTGCATGGGGTGCATAAGGAACATTTTTTTTTGGAACTGATGGAAGCTGAGGGCAGGAAGGAAACTAATTTTTGGGAAAAAATCTAGACAAAAATACGGAGCACTTTTCTCCTCTCATGCCTCCAAAACCCATGCCCTACATAAGCATCCATAGCGTGAGCACCAGGGCTTTCAAGAAATACTAGCTAAATTTATTCTAATGGACTCAGCCATATCTCCTAAAAAAGCAACTCCTTCAAAGGAAAAGCAAGGGACGCTCACCTTGTGAAACCATCAGAACTATTCCCACAGATGCCACGTGAGCCCCCATTTATCTAACTTGAAAGAAGAAAGGTCTGCTGGGATTTGAATCCTCTGGTTCCAGAGAGAGAAGGTATTACCAAGACCTGCTTTAGCACACGGCTTAAGAAGCACGCAACTGGAATATGCCTTGGCCCACTTGGTTTTTGAACTAAATCTTCTCCTCCCTCCCAGATGCAAATGAGATAATTACTGAGGCTCCGTTCCACAGGATGGATGGATGGGCTGGTGGGAAGGTAGAGGACCCCAAGGAAAAGTAGGGAGAGAGTTCTCCAAGGATAAAAGACAGTCGCGGCCAACCTGGATTAGGCCATCAGCATCCCCAAGTGTGATAACCTCACCTGCCAGACATGTGGTGATGCTGCTTCTATAAAAATGCTATAGCCCCATTGTACTTTCAAAAGTGATCGCGCACCGGGCTCGGTGGCTCAGCCTGTAATCCCGCGCCTTTGGGAGGCTGAGGTGAGTGGATTGCCTGAACCCGCGGGTTCGAGACCCGCCTGGGCAACTTGACGAGACCTCATCTCTACAATAAATCAAAAAATCAGCCAGGCATGGTAGCACATGCCTGTAATTCTGGATACTCGGAAGGCTGAGGCGGAAGGATCGCCAGGCAGATCGAGGCTGCGGTGGCCGGGAGCAGCCACTGCACTCCAGTCTGGGCGACAGAGTGAGACTCCAACCCAAAAAAAAAAAAAATCTAGATAATGTTTCTCAAAACCTATCAGGCTATATATAATGTCTTTTTAAAAAATATTACTGACTCTGAAGTTAGATCTCAGTTCAATTATACTTTTCTGTCTCTTTAATCAATAAATGAGAATTTTCAGAAATTTGTTACAGCTATGAAAGATTTGAATCTCTTTATTGGTAACCAATTTAGGATGATAAAGCACCATAGAACTATGAAAATTTCTAGATATATTTAACAGTAGTATAGTAATGCTCAAAAATTAATCAACTTCTCTGAGAATAAACATTAAAAATACCAAGTGTTTAAAAGTCCTAGTTTTAGAGGCAGAGAATTTGGACTGTCTAGCTTAATAAAAAGCACAATTGATTTTTTTTACTCCAATTTGTTTTGCAATTTAGCTGTTATAGTGTGACAACAGTAAGTTAAAATATCCCTTTTCGATTGTATTTCTGATTAAACTCTCTGTATTTTTAACATTATTAAGTCATAGAAGTCAATTCATTTCCTGGCCTCCTGTCAAAAACCCTCATTAAGAGGAACAATGAGGTACCTTGGGTAAAAGAAAGATCATGTGTTTTCCTGTCAACAGACTGATGTGCCAATCTACCAACTCTGTGACCTACCAACAAATTGTCACTAGTATTTGAATCAAAGTATTTAATTAAATATTGATTGATGGAAAAATATTGATTGTGTTTTTTCTGTGGAGATAGGTATATATACACACATAAACATATATACATACACATACTTACGTGCATGTAAATATTCATAACCATAGAATATACACCATAAATACACATATATGTATGTATATATATCCACATGCTTATGCATGTATCTGTGTGTGTGTGTGTGTATGTGTATATATGTGTGTGTATATATATATAATATATATACACATACACACACATAGGTGCATGGTTCTGTGTGCACAAAGATATATGTGTTTATGTATATATATCCATATATACACATATAAAGTTATGTAATATATATACTATAAAGGACATAAAATAAAATGGAATTTAATATTAAAATAAACTCATTTATTGGTGGCGTTGTTTTGTTTTTAAGAGTTAATGAACGTTATTCAAATTATTCTTCATGCTCTACTTTTTTCCTTTATATGAAAGTGCATTGTAAACAAAAACCACTATAAAGACATTAAAAGTGCTCCTTGGAGACTGGAAAGAAGTAAGAAATATGCCCTAGAGTAAATATAATGAAAAAGTGAGGAAACATGCCAGATAGAAGAATTTATAGTCATAGAAGGAGGCTTACTGAATGAAGGTATTTAATAGATCAAACGTGAAAGGCTGAGGGACTTGAATGATGAGAGACAAATTCAGATTTTTCAAATTTCATACATAAAATTTTAGGAACAAACTCTAGAAAAATAAATTATTGAGTGCTATGGTTTGAATGCTTGTGCCCTGTCCAAAACTTAAATTAGAACATAACCCTCAATGCAACAGACTTAGAGAGGGGACCCATAGGAGCTGATCAGGTTTGAGGGCTCTGCCTTAATGGATGGAGTCAGTGCCTTATACATGAGCTCAAAAAAACCAGCTAGGCATTGTTTTTTTGTTTTTATTTATTTATTTATTTATTTATTTACTTTTTGTCTTTCTGTCATGTGAAGATACAATGATTTTCCCTTCCAGAAAACACAGCAACAAGGTGCCATCTTGAAAGCAGACACCAGGCCCTCGCCAGACAGCAAACCTCCTGGCAACTTGATCTTGGACTTCCACCTAAAGAACTGTGAGAATTAATTTTTGTGTATGGGATAGATAGGGGTCCTGTTTGAATCTTCTGCATGTGGTCAGCCAGTTTTCCCAGCACCATTAACTGAATAGGTTCTCCTTTCCCCAGTGGTGGGTGGTGGAGGCTCTGTCGAAGATGAGCTGGTTGAGAAATTGAGATTTTGCTTCTGAAATCTCAGTTCTATTCCATTGGTCTATATGTCTGTTCTTGTACCAATACCAGGCTGTTTTGATATTATAGCTTTATCGTGAAGTTTAAAGTCTGGTAGTGTGATACATCTTGCTTTGTTTTTTACTTGCTGAGGATTGTTCTGGCTATTCTTGGTCGTTTGTGTTTCCATATGAATTTCTGTACTGTTTTTTTCTAGATCTGAGAAGAATGTTGCTGTTAATTTGATGGGTACTGCATTAAATCTGTAGATTGCCAACTCTAAATGGATCAGAGACATAAATATAAAACCTCAAATGATAAGAACTTTAGAAAATGCAGGACATACCCTTATGGAAGTTGGGACTGGCATCCAACTCCTGAGCAAAACCCAAAATGCACAGGCCATAAGAGATAAGATAGACAAGCGGGACCTCATTAAACTGACAAGCTTCTGCAAAGCCAAGGAAACCATCAAGAGAGCAGAGAGACAGCCCACAGACTGAGGAAAAGTATTTGCCAACTCCATATCTGACAAAGACCTAACAAACTCCATTACAAAGTGGGCAAAAGAAAAGAACCGACACTTCTCAAAAGAAGACATACGAGCGGCCAACAGATACATGAAGAAATATTCAACCTCACTAGTCATCAAGGAGATGCAAATTAAAACTACACTGAGATACCACCTAACTCCAGTCAGAATGGCCATTATCAATAACTCAAAAAATAACAGATACTGGAGAAGATGTGGCAAAAAGGGAACACTTCTACACAATTGGTGGGAGTGTAAACTAGTACAACCTCTGTGGAAATCAGTGTGGCAATTCCTAAAAGCTCTAAAAATCTACCTTCCATATGACCCTGCAATCCCCCTACTGGGAATATACCCTGAAGAACTCAAATCACTCTATAAAAAAGATACCTGCACGCATATGTTTATCGCAGCTTTATTCACAACAGCAAGATCATGGAACCAACCATGCTGTCCATCAAAAGAGCACTGGCTTTTTTAAAATGTGGTATATATACACAATGGAATATTACACAGCCATAAGAAAGAACAAAATCATGAATTTCGCAGCAAACTAGATGAAATTAGAGTTTATAATACTTAGTGATCTCTCACAGAAACAAAGATCTGATCATCACATGTTCTCACTCATAAGTGGACCTTGAACAACTACCATAATACTATAAGAAAAGGATTGACAGTGGTGGGAAACTATGGGGGGGGGGCCCGGGAAGGGAAGGGAGGTGGGATTAATAGTAGTCAATATCTGTCTGGGGAAAGGGGAGCATACCTCATCAACAAGGGTACCTGCACAATGAATATTTGTATACCTAACCCTTAACTGTACCCCACAACTTTAAAATAAAAAATATTTTTTTAAAAAGACCTGAGAAATAAATTTCTGTCTTTATAAATTACCCAGTCTATGGTATTTTGTTACAGCAGAAGGAATGAATGAAGACACTGGGAAATACCTCCCTCAACTCCAGAGAAAAAGGCTCATGACTTCAGAGAAAATTCTATAGCAAAAACCATTATCATTAAGGATCAGTAATCTCTGCCTTGCTCTCGGTCTGAATGTCCAAGCAACCCATATCCACTGTACAGTCACCAAGTTGTCTGGAAATTCACCTCTAGGGTTAGCTCTCCTTTTTTCTCCTCCTTTTGTATCATATTTGGCACTAGATTCAGGTAAATGCTGACCAAAACTACTTTGCTTCCCAGTGTATTTGTTATATAAGAGGATGTTACAAAGTTCATCAAATCAACTTTCCCTATCCTTTCCCCATTCTGAGGGACATCATGAGTGAACCCCACCACCCTCCTATCTTCCTCAGGGGCTTGTTGTCCTCCCAAACATCCCATCCCAGTCCTCATCCTTGACTACTTTAACATACATGTTTATTGTTTCAATTCTCTGATATCACAAATAGAGTCTTCCATGAAGCCTTCTACGTTCATTCAGGCATAAATCACCTTTCCATCCTCTAAGCCAAGAGTCACCAACCACCAGGCGATGCACTGATACTGGTCCATGGCCTGTTAGGTACTGAACCACACAGCAGGAGGTGTGAGCAGCAAGTGAGCAGAGCTCCGCCTTTTGTCTGATCAGTGGCAGCATTAGATTCTCTTAGGAGTACAGACCCCATTGTAAACTATGCATGCAAGGGATCTACATTGTGTTCTACTTATGAGAATCTAATACCTGATGATCCCCATCCTGCCATCCGTTGAAAAACTGTCTTCCATGAAACCGGTTCCTGATGCCAAAAATGTTGGGGACCACACTGCTCTAAGTGCTCACACTTCATTGATTCCAGTCTTAAGCATTTAAAACATTCTGCCTTGTGCTTCGGTTGAGCCCTCATATATTATTCCCAGTACTCTTTGAGGACAAGGATTACACCTGTTCTCAGTATTGGTCACAATCCATGTAGCAAACTCCATATACTAGTGCTTCAAAATACTTTATTAACTTGGATCGGTATTCCCAGAATCAAAAATTATTAAGCCAAACCTTGAAACTGAGTTTAGTTTGCAAGAAGTCAGTGACCTCAAAGCATGATTATGTACAATGGCATCATATTAATTCTGTGCTGTGCTTTTTTATTGTTTTAATTATAATTTGTCCAGAAGATATTTAAGATGTGATCAGCATATTTTCACCAGTCTCAAAGTATTTCCTCAGTATCTTTAAAAACCTATATTAAAGGCCAGGTATGATGGCTCACGCCTATAATCCCAGCACTCTGGGAGGCCAAGGCGGGAAAACTGCTTGAGTCCAGGAGCTCAAGATCAGTCTGGGCAACATAGTAAAACCTCATCTCTACAAAAATTCAAAAAATGAGCTGGGCATGGTCATGTGCACCTGTAGTCCCAGCTACACGGGAGGCTGAGGAGGAGGGATCGTGAGCCCAGGAGGTTGAGCAAGGCTGCAATAAGACATGATTTTGCCACTGCACTCCAGCCTAGGTGACAGCTTGAGACTCTGACTCAAAAAAAAAAACTATTTTAGTTATAATGACATCACATTTTTCATTGCATTGAAAAGACTAGGAAGCACAACTTTCCAAGCCAAGTAGAAGATAAAATACCTCTAATATTCCTTTTATTTTTTTTCTCCAAATCTAGCCAAAGAAAAGTGCAATATCCCTCTACTTTTAACCATCTTAAAATTTAATTTAAAAAAATTACATGCCTCATTAACAAGGATACCTGCAAAACAAACATTTGTATACCTAAACCTGAACTGTACCCCACATATTTAAAATTAAAACAGAAGAATAAAAAAATTACTATGTCAAAGAAGAGATAGTGGAAAAAATAATAATCAGGTTGATGCAAGTAAAACGATGAACTGTGACCAGGTGGTACAGACAAATAAACATGAATAATTTAGATGAACTACCAATAACGATTACAAAAATATTTTTTAAAATTTGAAAACAGTTTTGACTTTTTTTTCATTTCCTACTTTATTCCAAATCATATCCTTGGACATTTTTTTGTATAAGATAAAGTAAGTCACATGAGAGAAACAAAAACCAAAAAAAGGGGGGGGAAGCCTTAACATATATATGACTCTAGACATACGAAAATTAGATACAAGATGTAAAAATGATCAAAGACTATGCCAAGCCTTCCTTCCTCATCCTGAATAAGCACATACTGGCTGCCTATCTATTTGAAAAGGAAGCATGGTGAATGATGTATCCAACAGTTCAGACCTGGCATAGGCAGACACAGAAAACTAGGTAAATTCTGTCAGCTCGTACAGGACCACTGCTTGATCATGTCCCAGGAAGGAAGCAATGATGTCACAGTACTGGTTCTACCCAACTAATTAAACTGGAGGTTTCTCACCTTTCTTCATTTTGAAAGGGGCCAATGCCCTCTGCTTTTTTTTTTTCCCCCTATCTCTGGAAATTAAAGTTTATAAGAGCTTTGAGCTTCTCCTAATCCTGCATTGCTACAATAGCCTAGTATAGGTACCTGGAGGTAAAAACCAGCCTCAGTCCTCAGTCCTTTGCTCCTCAGACCTTCCAAGGTTCCATGAATTGGCATGTAAGACATGAAAGCACAGCTGTCCCCTCTGTCCAATCAATTACATACAAAACACCTTTCATAGACATCTTCCATGTGAGGAAGAAGTGGGAGGACACAAGTCTTTAGAAACCAAGTTCTTCTCATGAAGGCAGATATGCAAATGTCAACATGTCAAGATCAGTCCTCAGTCTTCTTTTCTAAACCTACTATAAATGACTACAAATTTGTACCTATTTTTAGTATCAAACATTTCATTTACCAGATTGAGTTGTATCATAGCTTGTAATCACCAGTCAAATGTTCTCAATCACAGATACACTGGTTTATTAGACTTTTTTAAACAGACTTTTAAAAAAGTACCTCTGCAGCTAGACTTACTAAAATAGGCATAGCAAGAACATGTTTTTGAAGGGATCAAATCCCAAAGCAAAAGTCTTAAGGCAAGGAACTAGGGCTGTTTTTGTTACAAGTTTTCAGTTGCCCACAAAGATTTTATTGGGTCCTGCTCAAAATCTAACAAAAATAAAGTACCTCTGATATTAACCAGATGCAACTAATAGATATTTTAGAAGAGAGATTCTGTTTATGATTCTCAAATTGTTAACCTCAATTTTCAAGAACTCCTGCCCTACCAATAAAGATCTCTGTTAGATGCCTCAGGGAGTCCAATAGTGGTCCGGACTGAGGACAAGGTAAGAAGAAGAGCATCTTCCCCACCTATGTTTTCACCAGACCTTTCCTGAATTTATCCATTTTGCATACTGTTTTATTAGATAACCCCTAGTGATTTCATTTGAAGGAAGAATTACAAATGTGAAAAAATGTTGAAAACCTCTGTCCTAGATAAAACCTCCTGATCTTAAAATCAGCCCACAAGGAAATTACTGAGCTGGGTAACCCAGGAGAACCACGAACTAGTCAGTTCTTCCACTCCAAAACAGTTGCCTCTGATGACAGTCCAGGAGAATTAGCAAGGCAATATTGTTCTAACAAATCTAGAAAAATCCAGTTTCTTTATATTATGAAACACATGACATAAAGCCTACTAACCAAACATCCCTTTATTTTGGCAAATTTGTAGACCACAAAATATGATTGTGAGCTGCCACTACTCACAGGGGAGATTTTATGGTGTAACAGAGGCAATGCCAAAAGTCTGTGGAAGAAATCTATTTTCATCTGAGATTCCCAGCCAGAAGTGTCTTCCTACCAAGAAGTGTGTGAAATGCCTGCCATTGCCAGAACTCCTAACCGCTGGACTCTCATTTCAGAGGTGAGAAGCAGAGAAGTAAAGCACACCAATGTCCTCCTTCCAAAGACCCCCAGAAACACACCTTTAGTTGATGAGCCGGGTTTATTACATGCTGCAGGGAGGGAGAACATATAGCAGAGGAAAACATGAGCATCTCAGTCAGAGACTGTTCAAAAGAAACTATTAGTAACAGGATCTAGACTCTGGTTGTGTAATTCTGATGAGGGTCTAAAGAATTGCCACACTGCTCGAAATTTGATGCTGTCAGAAAGTGGAGATAATTCAGTGATGGAATATCTCAATCATTCTCACCTATATGTAGGGCAGTCTAGAGCAAGGATAAATCTGTAACTGGTAAAGAATTATCAGTCACTCATAAGTGATCATTGTGACAAAGAACAGGTGAGGGTCAATGCTAGACAGAAACAGAATGTTCTAGATCACACTGGGTAAGAATCAGTGTCAATTTGTTTGTGCAGAAGATCTTTCTGATTTCAGAAACCCACTGAAAAATATCTATATCTAAATCGCATTCCAGACTATCTCTCTGCATACATCACTCAAGACATTTTTCTGCCCTCTTCAATAAAGCCTGTGTTAAAGTGCCTTTCATATAGTCACTTGGAATAGGTAGACTTTACCTGCTAATTTCAGTCATGTTTCTGATGTGGTGTCCCTGCTTGTTTGTCAAACTATCTGTGGTGAAGAAATAGTTTCTTTTCTCCCCAATCAGTTTCAAATTGATATTTTTGTACATATAAAGTAAATATAATTCAATGCAATAAAAATACAATATAGCAAAAACAAATTATTAGAATAATAAAATGAAACATTATAACTGACAAATTACTATAAAAGTTCCTAAACACTTAGTCTCACTGTTGGTATTTGTCTTGTCACAAACCTAGTCTGTGTAGTACACTCTATGTAGTGCTGATTTGTTTTTATGCAATTAGAAGCATTCTGTTTAATAGGAATTAATTCTGCCTGGTGTGCTGCCCATTTCAAACTCACATAGTGCCTGACAAGTCAGTAAAAAAGAAAAAGAGACAAGAAATTTCACTCGTGGAGAGGGTCTTGCTGTAAACCCTCCAACTTAGTGAAGAATAAATACCTGTGGTTGCTGTCTATGTGCAACAGGTTCAGAGGACACATGTAGAAAATCAGATCACTGGAATACCTTCTCTACCAGTCCCAAATTAACCTAATCAAAGAGATTCAACTCCCCGTGCAGGTAGGGCTTCAAAAGCATTCTCTTCTCCGAAGATTTAGCAATAGTTTGCTAGGAAGAGATTTCCCCAGTAATATTTTTATGCCATAAAGTGGTCCTTTTTACTAGGACAACTTGAATTTAATTGTAACCCCAGAACTTCCCAAGATAATGGCTTTCTATCACATGAGATTAATCAATATCCCAAATTTCAAATTTTAACAGAGGAAATAAAAATTAAATAATTTTTATGCTATAAAATTTACCAAGCCAAGCACCATAACTCATGCCTGTAATCTCAGTACTTTGGGAGGCTGAGGCAGGAGAATTGCTTGAGCCCAGGAGTTTGAGACCATTGTGGGCAACATAGCAAGATCTCATCTCTACAAAAAACAAATTTAAAAAGTAGTTGAGTATGGTGGTGTACACCTATAGTCCCAACTGCTTCGAAGGCTGAGGCAGAAGGATTGTCTGATCCCAGATGATTGAGGCTGCAGTGAGCTATGATGGTATCACTGCACTCTAGCCTAGGCAACAGAGCAAGACTTCAACTCAAAAAAATAAAATTTAACAACAACCCTGAATTAGTATTTATACTCAAGATATTTTACTCAAAAGTGCTATAAAAACAGTACCTTTATATAATTTCTTTCCTTTTACATCAGTATTGAATCACAGCTCTCTTGGTCAAAACTTGAATCAAACCTGTTAGTCTTCTAGAAAGTATTTTCTTTTTTTAATTCAGTGATTTAATTTAATGCAGGTCCATTCAGGCTTTTATGTAGAAAGAGAAGAATTGGAAAGATTCCTTATGCCTTCACACCCCAGAAGATGGGCTAGCACAAAGTGTGAGGTATGAATTCTAAACTCATATAGTTCATGTCGGAGATCTGGTCCCACTACGTGTAGGACTTATACAGTTTTCTGCACTAGTTTTTTTAAAACCCTACAGAATATCAAAAGTCAGTACAAAACTGCAAAAATAAACTCTCAAACAAGGTAACTCACCATTGCTGGGTAAAACATGTGGTATCATGCCATTGGGTTGAGCCTATGCATGCAAAGGATATAGCAGAACAGGCAAGGTATTGTGGGAGGAACAGCCACAGTGGAATCATTACAATTGGGAATGTAAGGTATATTTTGAGAACTCTCAGAGGCAGTGACAAAAACAAAAGAAATAACTCTTAACTTTCAAGGAACAGTGGCCTGAAAAGCACAGAAATAAAAACGGTTGCTCTTTTTGAACAAAGACTTGAGTCAACTGTATATGGAAGTGGCTTAAACACTGACACAATTTTATTTATCTATTTACTTATTTGTGTGTGTGTGTGTGTGTGTGTGTGTGTGTATTGGAGTTGCACTCTGTCGCCCGGCTAGAGTGCAATGGCACACTCACAGCCACCCCAGCATCAACCTGCTGGGCTCCAGCGATCCTTCCACTTCAGTCTTCCAAATCGCCAAAACTACAGGCATGTGCTACCATGCCCAGCTAATTTTTTGATTTTATTGTAGAGAAGAGATCTTCCCAAGGTGACTGGACTGGTCTCGAACCCACAGGCTCAGACAATACACTCGCCTCGGCCTCCCAAAGTGCTGGGATTACAGGCTGAGCCATCAAACCCAGCCTCAATTTTTAAATAAAAACTAGAGATTAAAAGAAACAACAACCAACAAATAAAAATACTTCATATCAGTAGTGTGTGTAAAGAAGGGTTGATTACTATTGGCCTCAACTGCAAAACTGAAAAGCAACATACAGGTATTTTATTTGAAAATAATCAAAGCCACCATACCGAGAGAACTACATCTCACGTTCAAACAAGAATGCTATTTGGACAAATTCTGACAGAGGATCTGCTCATTTCCCACATTAGCACTCTGTGAGGCAGCTAAAGAATGTTTTCAAAATACTTTCTTTATGAAGATATTCAAAGTTTTCACATAAGGAGTGAAATACTGTCATTTTGGAGGAATCTAAGTTTCGTTAGAAAGTTTTCAGATGGCTTTGAAAGAAATAAGGAAATAAAATCCTCCATGTAATACAAGTAACGGCATAAACAAAAAATTCTAAAATAATTGTCTTTTGTTTTTTTGTAAGATGCTAACTTCATGCCACAAATTAAGCCAAAGCACACATCTTTGACAGTAGAACCCTTCCTAATGCTTTTTCCTGAACTTAAAGTATAACAATGAGGCTTCCTTTCCACCTCTATCTTCCAAACCATACTGAAGCCATGTTGCACTCTCAGCATCTGTAAACACATACACACGAAAGGGAAGGAGTCTTACCAGACCATCACAGTTGCTAATGGCAACAGAGGTTCCTGGAATGTCCATGATGTCACCCACATAAGCACAGTTGGTCTGCAAAGGCTCTGTTTTCCAGATTCTTTGTGTAGCACTTCCTGGTTGATGATCATTAATGGGGTCTGTTATATTCCCAGGCACCAGAGATGTCTCATGCCATTCCACAACAGCCCCAGGAGCTACTAGTTGAGTGTTGGGCTTGAGTCGCAGATGAAAATCTTTTCCAAATGCTGTGATGTTAAAGAACAATCGCTCAGGGCTAGAAGATACGTCCCTCGTTGACCTCTTTTTGTGATTTGCAGAAAGAATATGGGAGAGATAGTGTCCTTCTAGATTTGTGCTGACTGGAGTCACCAGCTCATACTCTCTATGTCCCTTTATTGGTGAATCTGTGGGGTGAAAAATAAAATTGTAGAACCCTATGCAACAAGAAAACACTGGAGGACATAACACAAAACACAAACTTTAATAAAGCACCTACCTCATAAGAACATGCCTCAATTTGCATAATAAATATATTCCTGAATCAGCTCATACGTACTAAATTTTGAAAACACAAATCATTTCTCAAATGCACTTAAGTAGCCTTGTGTTCAATGAATCATTTTTTAATTTTAAAAAATTATTGACATTGTGAATATTCACATCTCATTAATATATCTGATAACACACATATAACAAATTTCCACAAACTATATCTGGCTTGCTTAAAATCAAGACATATCCCCAGTTAATTAATTACTGGCATAACTAACATCTGATACAAACTTTTAGAAAAGTTGCTACATGTAGGAAAAAATTGTTTTGATTGTTTTCCTTTTTTTCATATAGAAATCCTAGAATTTAGACAAACTACAATAGCTACTTTATGTTGCATCTACATGAGCCTATAATTTATACACTATCATTATAAATGCTGTATTTTATATACATTTTTTTCTATCATAACAACCATACTTCACAGGTGAGGAAACTGAGATTGATGGGACATGGGTGGTGTATGTCCGAGGTCAAACAACTGTGAAGCTCAGAATAAATCCAAGTTGTACTTCAAAGCCCATACACTCATTCTACTATACCATGCCATGCTCCATAAATTCCCATTTTCAGAAAATGAAGAGAATGAGTAAAGAGGAAAATAATAATAATCTTTAACTCAAATATGCAGTACTGGTTAGTTAAGAAGGAATGGCATTCTCCTCATTTTGCACCTTATTCCTTACATGGGACAGATACCCATGTGAATAGAAAAGTATATTTGGGGCCCACCTTAACACACAGTGACCACTTATAGGTTAACTGAATTTCACAGTTGGAACTTAATTCCCCTGGCTCAGCCAAATATGAATATTGTGTCTATTAAATGCAAATCCTCTTGGAAAAGATAAGACATTAAGTGAACCGTTACAAGAAATAGGTTTGAGACCACAAGACAATGGATACTGGAGAAGAAAACACAGAGGGCAATAAGGATGAAAAAAAGAAGGCATGAAAAGGAAAATCTCAGAACATGAATTTAAAAGTTCCTACTTTTACAATTCTAGCCCCAAATTAGTCCTATCATGTATTAAAGTACTCTGAAAAAAATGATAAGATTCACAATACTACTCACCTATAGAAACTGCAAGTTTTTGTCATTAAAGTATTTAGAGCATAAGATCTATACATGAATCTAAGACCTATGCTCTTAAAGTATCCTTACAGAATCACTATGTTTGCGTTATTTTCCTGCTTTTCAAATACCTCAATTTGTATAAAGTACCTGAAGACAGATAAAGGCATTTTGCAACATGGAAATGTTCTGTGCATGTTTATCATAATTATGCCACTGACAATGATCAATGTATTTACACAAAATATCCCTCTTTATTAAATGCATGCAGCAAACAGCACTCACTCTTGGACCACAACACAGCACAGTGAAGTGAAGCCTGGCACTAGCACTAGTAGCAGGGCAGCACAATTTCTGCTGAACGAGGCATCAGGGTAAGGACAGACACAAAGATTTGGTCTCCCTCACAACCAAATCCATGGTGAAGACTTCTGTAAATTCTGGCTCAGAGAAAAAATGCAAAATTTCAGAGAATGAACACAAGTGTCACAGGTGCAGAGTGATGGAGGGGAAAGTTTCCAAAGTAAGAGATGAATCAAGAACTAGGATGCAGACTGTTAAAGCCTAACCCAAATTAACAATAAATTCCCTGAAGACAAGGACTCTCCAGTCAACTTAGTATTCCTAATATCATCTAATACAAGAATTTGTGCATGCCAGGGTTTCTTGTCAGTTGGATTTGCTTAATATGTATTAATTTAGGAACCTTTGCTTTGTCCATGCTGCTACACACACTGACGTATAAGATGCATACCCAAGGCACATGAGCATCTGGCCACAACAATAATCTCAGTCATAACTCTTCCTCTAACCATCGGTTTACTATTTCAAGGGAAGGGGAAGCAATGCTTAATTTCAATGTACAACTTTTCTATCACCCCCAAAGGGAATTCATACAACCGAAGTCTAGACAATACACTGATGCCTGGATTAAGTGACTAGAGAGCAAGAACATTTAGGAAGAATGCAGGGAGACCCCTACATACTCAGAGCTTACCCACATATCCCAGAGGATACCCAGAGCTTTCAGCTTACAGTAAACCACACATCCATACATCCTAGATTCTCTGGGAAGTTGTGGTTTTCCATTGTCAGATAATATGTTCTGAATTTGTACTCAAAATAGGGATGGTGTATTTCTATAAAGCTTTGTGTTCTCTGATGCTAAATAATAAATAATTCTAAAATGTATACATAAGAAACATGTCTGAAATTAAACCCTGAGTGACTAATTTTTTAGTTAGGAATTAAGGTCACCTGGGAAAAGATGCACTTAACAACCCCTTGGACAACATCTCCTGGATAGCAGTTAACAGAATTGACAAAGGAACTACTCAGTCACCTGCCACCTGTTAGAGAAAAAGCATCAGGCTCTGTGACTTGTGCTTGAGAAGATATCATCCCTAGTACAACTATCGCAGTAGGTAAATATTACTGCCCCTATTTTATAAATGAGAAAGCAGATCTAGAAAGCCTGACACACAGCAAACAAGGAGCCAAAGGAAAATTCCAATTCTCATCATTTGGGGGCTATTTGCTTGTTTGTTTGCTTGCTTTTAAAGCTGTGGGGTACATTTCAGGATTAGGTACACAAGTGGTCATTGTACAGGTGAAATTTGGGCTTCCTATTGGTCCTCACTTTGCCTGGTTTGGGATCAGGTAACCTTATTGATGTTACATGCCTGCCCCACCACTGGCAGTGTCCTGCTATTGCCAATCCCTTCCATGTAGTATTATGATAAATGTTCAGGGTCCATGAGCGAGAACATGTGGTACTCAGTTATTTGTTTCTGGGAAAGATCACTCAGTATTTTAGATTCTAAATCCATCCAAGTTGCTGTGAAGTCCATAATTTTGTCCTTCTTTATGGCTGTGTAATATTCCATCATGTATATGTACCACCTTTTTTCTTAGAATTCTGATCATTTTTGACTCTGAAGACCTGGCTCCTAAACTCTCACTCACTTCAGAGAGATTGAACATCTTGCAGTCAATTTCTAATTTAAGATCTTATAAAAGAGAACTCCACACAAAAGATAATGTTCTACCTACGCGCAGCCAGTCAACCAAGTTTGCTCTAATGTAGCATCAATAATTTCTGTAAAAGGGTCTTAAATTCTGGGTCTTTTCAGGGGAATGAGAATGGTGAGTAGATGCTCAAAGTTATCAAAAGCATTTTCAACTCACATTACAAAAACAAACAAACCATGTCCAATGGTTAATTTACTAAATTCAGAACTTACACATTTTATAGACCCAGCTGCTCCCACAAAGCAGTTCAGTCTATAGTTAAAGAGTGAATTGCAGTGTCAGAAAGCAGTAAGTTGAGTCAATTCATGCTCTTGAACAAGTTTTTTATTTTTCTCTTAGGCTCAGTTTCCTCAACTGTGAACTGGAGGTTAGTAACAGTCCCAACTTCATAGGTGTGGTGAGTGTTTTACAGAGATTTTGCAGAGGATTCAGTAAATATTGGCTATTACTAATCCAAATGTAAGTTAGTTATTCATTGAAATAATGTCATGTTCAATTTTAGAGTTAGAAACCATTGTCAGCTGAGATGGCTTAGTGACCACAGCAATAGATATGCAAAAGTTTTTGTGGGCTGTAAGTTCCACAAACATGGGGGGCTTGGAGCCACTGTAAAGCTCTGCTATTGGTCATTAAATATGCAAGCATGACCCAGATGCGGTGATTTATGCACCTGTGCACAAGGAGTCCACCTCCCTCCTGGTTCTATGAATGAACTATCATCTTACGTAAGAGCAAACCCTCTACTAGTATACAACAATCTAGCCCATCTTGCCTTTTTAAGAACAGTTTCAGCTATTGTCCTGTCTCTCTTTCTTCATCAAGTCCTCCCACATTAATAGATAACTCCCACCAGCAGATAAAAAAGCCTCTGGATGCCATATCCCCTCTTGGTAATACCCCAATCCTTCATTTCCCTTGGCAGCAAAGCACTTCAAAAGATAGATTCTATTAGACATCTCTAATTTTACTCTTCCCATTCTTGTTCTTTCTTGAACACGTTCCATGCAGGCTCCTGTGAGGTCACTAGTGACCACATGTTGCTAAAGCCAATGATCAGGACGCAATATGTTTACTTGTTCTGTCAGTGGCACCTAACCCAGTTTATTTCTCCCTCCTCCTTAAAATACTTCCAGGACACCAGGACACTGTTCTCTTCTCATTCTCTCCTTACCCCTCTGGTCTTACCTTCTCATTCTCCCATCCCTCCTCCCCTTTATTCCCATGGCCTAGAAACATTAACGTGCCCCAGAATTTGACCATGGACTCTTCTGCATCTAACTTCTCTAGGCTGGTGAGCTTTTCCTGTCTTGTGACTTTGGATGCCTTCATAATCATATATCCTCTAGCCCTGACCTCACCTGTGAGTTCTTGCCTCATAAATCCAGTTGCCCATGGAGCCTCTCCATGTGGTATTTACAAGGCATCTCAACTTAACATTTCTGAAAGTAAACTCCCAATCTTTCTTCTCTCAAATCTTCTCTTTCTTTCCCATATTGGTAAACAGCAACCCTATCCTTCCAAATTCTCAGAACAAAAACTTGACTAAACCACCCTTAACTCTTTATACACCACAAATCCAATCTTCACTGAGTTCTGCTGATAAATATATACCTGAGTATATATCTGGGTACATCAAAATATACCCAGAGTTGGATCACTCCTTACCACCTCCCTGCTACTATCTTAGTCCAAGCCACCATGATCTCAGTTTTGAATGTGCTTCCTAACTGTTTTTCTTGCTTTTGTTCTTCCCTTTGGAAGGAGATTACCTTCTAAACAGAGCCAGAACAATTAAGATGTCAGATCATGGCACTCTTCTCACATTTCAAGGTTTTAGTACTTACTGTTTCCTCTGCCCAAGTATCTTCCCCTCAGACCCATGGGTCACCCCATCAATTCCTTCAGGTCTGTGACCCTCTCAGAGAGATCTTTCCTGATCACCAGTAACCGTCTCATCACCCTCTAGCCCCCTTCTGAGTTTTACCTTTCTCCACAAATCTTATCACCATCTTACATCCTATGAAGTTTACTTATATGTTTATTTGTGTATCATTTATTTGTGTCTACTAGCATATACGCTTCATGAAGGCAAGGATTTTATCTGCTCTCTTCACATTTCCCTACTGCCTAAAACAGAATTTTAGGTTACTCAGTAAATATCTGTGAATGAAGAAATGAATGACTGATAAATGACAGCAGTTTGAGCATAAAGAACTATCTAAAAGTGCATGCATTCTCATTTCTCTAAATGGTAATCTTACTACCCAAGCCATCAATGATGGCAAACTGTACAAGTTGTCACTGTACCTCTAATGTCAGAAGTTGGATTGCAAAACTTGTGTGTATTTCTCACAGTTCCTGCTGACTGACAAATCAAACATTCCAAACACGCCATAGTATCCAGGTCTTACATTTTAAGTTACCAAGAATAAGAAATGGATGTAATCGTTAAAACTGACCTCTTACAACATATACTGGAGAGGATGTGGGGATAAGGGGATACTTCTACACTGTTGGTAGGAGTGTAAACTGGTACAACCTCTATGGAAAACAGTGTGGTGATTTCTACAGGATCTAAAAATTGACCTTCCATATGACCCAGCAATCTCCCTTCTGGGAATATACCTGGAGGAACTCAAATCACTCTATAAAAAAGATACCTGCACATGCATGTTTATTGCAGCATTATTCACAGTAGCAAAAACATGGAACCAACCCTGCTGCCCATCAAAGAGGACTTGATTTTTTTAAAATATGGTACATATACACGAAGGAATATTACACAGCCATAAAGAACAAAATTATGAACTTTGTAGCAACTTGGATGGACTTAGAGTCTATAATACTGAGTCATCTATCACAGAAACAAAGAACTGAGTAGCACACGTTCTTACTCATAAGTGGACCCTGAACAATTATCATAATAATACAAGAAAGGGATTGGCAGTAGTGGGAAACTGCCAGAGGAGGGTAGGGGGAGATCACACTTCATCAATAAGGGTACCTGATCTCAAACCAGGTGAAGTAGGGACCAAAGTCAGGCCCAAATTTTACCTATACAGTGACTAACTGTATACCTAACCCTGAAATGTACCCTACATCTTTAAAATAAAAATTTAAAAAGAAAAGAAAATGAATTGATAAAAATTAAAAAATAAAACAGACCCCCTAGAAGGCAGATAGAGAGTCCATCATTCCTAGGTGCAGGCAGCAGAAAAATCAGTCCCCATTCTGCAATTCCTTTGAATAGTCTTAGAATTATAACCACACAGGTCAAAAATTTAAAAGACCCTGAAAAAATCATCTCATCTCCAGTAGATAAAATCATCTGTGCCTAAGTGAGTGGTAGAGCACCCTTATGCCCCTGCTGCTCTCTGTGAGGAGAGGTTTTTCTCTCAGAACTCCAGGCCTCTCTCTGCCCCTCATCTCACCCTTCACTGGTGAAGAATGGCTTGAGTGGTCGGGAAGTCTGGGAAGTATAAGACTTCACAAAACTCAGCACCTCCCTCCTCAATCCTCCTGGGATTGAGCCTGACAAGGAATGCATGCTCCCTTCCACACCACCAGGGGCAGCCCTGCCTGGGCTTGGTGAGACCTGACAAGCATGGGTTGGAGTGCGCTGGCAGCCAGGACGCTTGCCTCACAAAATGGGAGCCTGGTTCTCCACCTCAGCCTCTTCTGTAAAAGGTATTTTATTTGTACCTACATCTTTAGCTTTTATGTTTTTCAACTTGCTCAGAAACTTGGAAGGCAAGAGGGATATGCATTTGTTCAGAATATCCTCAGAAACTTGAATTACCCCTAAGAAAACGTGTTGTCACATCTCTGCTAGCAGTCCAAATATAACACAAAATAGTTTTCTTCTCAGAGAATTTCCTTGTATTTAAGTTCCCCATTCTAGAGTTTGATGCAATATCTTCTTCCTTCTCCTCCTTTATCCTTCTGCGTAAAATAACCACATTTCTGTGTATATGTGCATGTGTATATGTGTAATATGTGTATAAATCCACAGACACACATGTAATCAATACACATAACATATGTCAAAGGATTTGAAGAGGCAATGTTCTACATTTCCATATACTTAAAGACCCCTGACTTTCTATTTTAACACCAACCATGTTAGGTTTTCTTAATGGTTTCCAAGCTGTACTTATTACCCCTTTACATACGTCCACGTTTTAGCATGATACACTGCACATAATAAACCCTCAATAAATATAAAGAAAAAAGCTCCCTTAAATCACATCCTGAATAGGTCAGTTCTTTATTGAGAATAATCTGTCTTACTCTCTCTTCATTTTTAATATATCTAAACCAAAACAAATATTTCCCTGAATATGTAGCTTGCCCTTCTGACTTCACTATTTCTGTTCATGATGTGCTGATTCTTCAGAATCAGGCTAGGAAGCTCTTTCATGTCAATGTTTTCCTCATATAACATCACTCAAGTTCTACTGATTGTTCCTTAGAAATTTCTCTCAAACCAATCCCTTTTCTTCTAATCACTTTTAAGTCCTCATCACTGCACCCTGAAAAGCTGCAAGGACCAAGTCTAAACTCCCCACATAGAATTTCTCACTACTAAATACTGTATAAAGTATATCAAAATGCTATCTAAACTACCATCAGGATATATTTTAAAGTTCTAGTTTTCAAATACCTAGATTCCACCACTTACTACCTTAGTGATTTTGGCCATTAAGACTCTCTATGTCAGTTTTCAGCTGTAAAAATCAAGGTAATAGTATTTACTCCATAGGCTTGTTATAAAATTTAAATGCCCTAATCAATTCATAATGCTTACAACAATGTCTGGCACATAGTAAGTACTCAATAAAGATCAATAATGAATATTACTGTTATTCCCTCTGAATAGCTTCAATGGCTCACCATTACTTCAGGATAAAAGATATAGATTCATAACATCTGTATCTTTTTCATGTTAGACCTGAAAATTGCTTAAAGACTGCCAACTAATTAAATCCACCCACTTCAAAAGAAACAGAAACTCAGAGATTAAGTAACAACACAAAACAAAACTTAAGTTTGGCATTTAAGATCCTCTGAACTCTGTCCCTAACTTCTTTTCAACAGCATCTGCCATATTAGCCTACTGAAACATTCTCTCTAATGTGTTCTCAAGACCTAGCTGAAGCATGCCTGCCTTTACAGCCCTACTCTGCAGCATCAGCAAGGTAGAAGACCATGACTTTCTCTTCATCTAGGCAGATCCAATGGAGCCCCCAAAGCCTGTCTCAAGTCCCATCTTTTCCAGGAAACTTTCCCGAAAATTCATCCACAGAATACAGACCTTATAGTCAGAGCTTTTATAGCTCTTTGTCAAGTCATTTGACACAAATCAAGCATGATCTATATAAAAGTTTTAAAAATTTCAATGGGAGAAAAGTTATATGCTTATATTTCATCCTTTCAGAAATTTTAAGCTCTCTAGGGCAAATATGTAGTGTCTTCATCATGTTTAACTGGCAGGAGGGAAGGAGGCAGGCGGGGAAGGGAGGGGAGGGAAGGTCCAACCAACAGCTCCTTCTGGAAGTGGGGTTTTTTTTGGGATAGTGTGCTCTATATGAGGGCTGGTCACATGCACAGCATGAGAGACTCATTGATCTATGCTTTGGGATCGTCTTAACTCCTTTACATGTTCAGACACATATGCTACAAGTGAGGAGAAGTAGCTTGGTTTCCTTCTAAGTGTGTTGTAGAATGATACACAGATATCACCTAAACGATACTAGATGTCACCAACACATTAAGAAACTCACACTATAGAACTGTAAGAGAACAAAAGTCTTTAGTAGTACAGTCAACATTGCAAGATCCTTGAGTGACTGCAGTACAAGACTTCCATACGTCACAGAAATTTTTATGTGATCAAATTAATACCAAAGCTATCCCAGGCACATATAATATTGGAATACTTGTGATTGATGTGATGTGGCTTATAGTTCTCAAGCAAGGAAGGGAGTTGGTATGATAGCTGAACACTAATGATCTAGAGTGAGAAAGCACCGCATTTGAATTCTGGTTCTTGACTAATGAGCTCTTTGGTACCTTGTGAGAAAACTATGAAAATTAAGGTTCACAGAGATCATCTATAAAAATAAAGATAAAAATGGGGATCAAAGGAGGTAAGGTCTGTATAAAGGACCTGGTTCGTCTATTAATATTTCAATAAGTTAAAAATGAGCTGACGATATCACCATCATCTCTAACTAGAGATATACAAGAAGAAAGTCGGTTTTAGATTCCTTCCATGTCTCAGCACCCCTCAGGCTCATTCCCCTACACTCCACCCCAGCCTGATGTTTCTGATGTGGTCACAAGGACCTTACAATCCACATCAACAGAGAGTTTTAAATCCAGGCTGACTGTAACAATCCATGCCCCATTACCCAACCTAGAGGATTGAGGTTCTCTCCCAACAACTGGCAGATTAGCTACTATAAAGAGGCAGTTCACACAGGCAATTTCCTTTATCAGGTATAAATTCTCAGTATGCAATAATCCGGCCTCAAGACTAAAATCAAATAAGCATTTTCAAGATCAGCTAAAGAAGCAGCTCCAACAACAACATTTCCAAATCCTAAGCCGAGGGTAAGAGAATGACTTTCATCAGAAATGATAGGAGCCAGCTGCTCCAGGAAGATGCAAGCGAGTTGAAGAGTGGACTTTAAAAGACGCCAAGTGCCAAAGGGCTCAGCAAGGCTGTAAACACTTATGGGGAAGGGGACACATCTTCTCTCTAAAGCAATTAAAAATTAATTGTGACACATGCTGAAATTCTAAACACAGCCAAATTCTTTTTTTCCTCACTTCATCTCGTCTTGGCTCTTAATACCACAAGACAGACACCCTGCTTGGTGTGTCATTCACTTTAACTGCAAATCTATTTTCATAGTCAAAGATTTTTTTTTGTAAAGACATTTGGAAAAGTAAAGCTAGTGGGTTTTTTAAATTAATTATTCAGAACAAGTCGTTGTGATCATAAATACTTCTCATTTTTTAAATCTGGCTTTTTAATAAATATTTGTTGCGATTGCACAATGTTTATGTTCAAGAGAGTCATTTAGGAAAGAACAGCACATTCTTTAGTGTCCTAGAACATGAAATCAGGTAAGAGAAGATATTTCAAGGAAAGAAAAAGCATGCTTTGAAGAAAAATATCCAAGTATTTTTCTCTGTTTGCTGTATCTTAAAATTACCAAATAATCAATATAAGAATAACAAGTAGAGGAAATTTTATTTTTAAGTGTGGTTCAAATGCCCAAATTGCAATATCCCAATCTTAGTTTTTACAGAAGCACTTTACTTATTATATTTAATATCATTCAAAATTTTACAGACTCAAGAGCTATATTAGGCATTCTGCAGATTAATATTTCTCAAACTACTTATAATTTTTTGGTTGCTAGTACTTTTAACGATTAATATTGAGTCTAGCATTTGAAGCCATAAAAATTAAAATGTGTCCCCAGGAGCAAAAGCTGGTGAAAAATAAGATAAATAAGAAATATGAATAGCATTGTTAAAGATTTTCACTGAAACCCTACTTGTGGTACTTACATTTTCCAAGTTAAAATAGCCTGGCTCAAGGTTTGACAAAATATGAGACACTAGGACAGTCAACTAGAGCACTGTATCAGTTTCCTATGCTGCTGTAACAAATGACTCCAAACTTGGTGACTGAAAACAACACAAATTTATTATCCTACAGTTCGAGTCTGAAAGAGGTCCCACTGGGCTAAAATCAAGTCAACAGCAGGGCTGCATTCCCTTTGGAAGCTCTAGAAAAGAATCTGTTTCCTGGTTTTTTCCAGCTTCTAGAGGCTGCCAGCATTGCATGGCTTATGGGTCCCTTTCCTCCATCCTCACAACCAGAAACAGTGGGCCAAGTCCTTCTCCTGCTGCCATCTCTCTGGTTCTCTCTTTTTTGCCTCTTCCACTTATAAGAACTCCTACCCACATAATCCAGGATAATCTCTCTATTTTAAGGTCATTTGATTGGCAACCTTAATTCCATCTGCAAACGTAATCCCCCATTGTTAAGTAACATAACATATTCTCAGGTTCCTGGGATTCAGGCAGGGACATCTTTGGAGGGCCATTATTCGCCTGCCACAGTCACCATTTCCCATCAAATATGCTGGAAACCCCTCACAGTTGTTGCATTATTGTACATTTGTGACCCTTCAGTATCCATCCCTCCTATTTCTTTAACTAGACCCCCAACTTCCCCTTGGATTAGCCATCCCACACTCCACTCATTGTCCTTGTAAATCAGTCAAGTACTGCATCCTCTGACCACAGTGAATGGTTCAAGGATAAGTTTATGACTCAAACCAAGGAACCAATAAAATTTCCAGGAAATTTACAGGAAATTTACAGGAGCTGCCAAAAAAGAGATGCTTGTCTAGTAGGATGAAAGTTAGAGGGAAAATAAGAAAGAGACAGGGAAAGAAAAAGGAAGGGAAGGAAGTGGTGGGGGTGGGGGAGAGAGAAGGGGAGGGGGGAGAGAGAGAGAGAGAGAGAGATTGATTTCCTGAAAATATTATTTAAACTCTAGATCCAGCAATACTTGACTTTAATTGCCTTTTCAATTTTGTTTTCCTTAACCCATATGAACTGGGTTCCTGTCACTTAAATACAAATACAGGAACTTTCTGTCAGTGGAATTGAAAGAAGGGAATTACAACAAAGCAGGTGAAAAGAAGTAAGAATTGTGTCTGGTATACACAAAGAGTTGGCATGGAGTCCGTATGAATGAATAACTGTTTTCACACCATTCCTTTTTCAACTCCCACCCTCTACTGCTGTATTTCAATGAATTCAGCCACACTGCATGAAAACAGAATTCTCACAGAGCTGTCACATGGTGAGTTGAGTGGCTGGATAGCTTACAAGTACAGGAAACAAGAAATTAAGGTTCCTGTAAATTCATGGTGGTAGGCAGAGCTATCTAAAATGTAGAGATTAGAATGAAGCACCTCTCTGTGAGTGTTATGCTTTTGTTTTTTAAAGCACAAGCCTAATCCTGCTACTACGAATAGCTATTATTTTAGCTTGCTTACCATGTGTCAGGACCTTACGAAACCTCATGTTAGCACCACATGAAGTAAGTAGGACTACTATTCCTGTGTTACATGTAAGAAAGTAACACTTTGAGGGGTTAAGGTCCCAGCTAGAAAGTGGTGAGGTCAAATTTTTAAACTACACAGTCAACAGCATCTGTGCTCCTGACCACTTGATAGAGGAAAAGCTATGAATATTTATAAATTCTCCTACTGGATATTCAGGTATAGCTTTTAGACTACAAAATGGACTTCACATGTAAAAGAGAGAGATTTTTACATGTAAAGGAAGGGGAGCTCAAACTCATATGAATAATGACTTCAGTCATTCTTTTTCCTTTGATCTGTTTGCACATCGTATATAAAAATATATTTACTAAATATGAAGAAAAATTATAAGACATGTGATTTAACATCTAAGACCACAATATTGGAGGAATTATATATTTACTCCTATTTTACTCTCTACTAGCTTCCTAAAAGCTATTTTTGTTTAATCAGTCACTTCAAAAGCAAGATATACTGTTTCAGACTGCACACAATTTGTTCTAAATTCCACAAAGACTCCTCATGCCGAATTTGTGGCAATCATTTTTATAAACAAGAGACTGACATTTCACCACAAAATTTCTCCTAGGAATTTACAGTTAGTCATCAAAGTCATGCAAACTTATGTGGAAAATTAGGATGGATCAATTACATGTGGGAGCAGGGGTTCCTATGCTAGGAAACTTCTCATGCTTTACTATACGTTTTAAGTACACAACTCTCAAATTGTTTTATAGGGTGGATGCATCTTCTCTTAGTACTAATAAAATTACAAAAATATATTTTTTTTTTAGTTGGAATCTCACTCTGTCACCTAGGCTGGAGCACAGTGGCATGATCACGGCCACCCCAGCATTGACCTGCTGGGCTCCAGCAATCCTTCCACCTCAGCCTTCCAAGTAGTCAAAACTATAGGCACATGCCACCATGCCCAGCTAATTTTTAATTTATTGTAGAGACAAGGTCTCGCCAAGTTGCCTGGCCTGCTCTTGAACCTGCGGGCTCAGGTAAGTCACTTACCTCGGCCTCCCAAAGTGCTGGGATTACAGGCTGAGCCACCGAGCCCGACCACAAAAATATTTGTAAATTATAATTACTCATAATTGATACCTAGAAAGTGATTAATTTATTGTCTTTCAAAGATTGCATAACCAGATATTTAAAAGTTATATACAAATATCAATAAGAATAAAGCCAAAATTAATTCTAGAGTAAAGTTTTAAAAATCAATACTTTTCTATGGTGTTGGTAGGAATTCAGATCATGCAAACTTTTTCAAAAGCCATTTGTCAAAGTGTATCATGTTGACTTGTTTTTTACTTAGTAACCAACTTCTAGGGCTTTCTCCTAAAGCAATCATTTTAAATACAGGCAATAATCTACATATAACACTGTGTGGAAACATTCACCACCATGAAGAAAAGATACCATTAGGAAAATGATTCCATAAACTAGAGTTTATTTGCATGACAGGATTAAAAATGATGTTCACGAGGGGGTTATAATAGTATGCAAAAATCCTACTAAAGTATTAGACAAAGTAAAAATGTTTTTTTTTAAAAACACACAGTGTGTCTACTGAAAGAAGACAATAAGAATATGCTAAATTATAACAGTAATTTATTACTTGGAATAATTGTCAAAAATCTGGAAAGTGTGGAAATATTTTTTTTTAATATGCAATAAGGCTGGGCACGGTGGCTCATGCCTATAATCCCAGCACTTTGGGAGGCCGAGGTGAGAGAATTGCCTGAGCCCACAGGTTCAAGTCCAGCCTAGGCAACTTGGCGAGACCTCATCTCTACAATAAATCAAAAAGTTAGCCGGGCATGGTGGTGCCTGCCTGTAGTTCCAGCTACTTGGAAAGCTGAGGTGGAAGGATCACCTGAGCCCAGCAGGTTGAGGCTGCAGTGAGCGTACCACTGCACTCCAGTATGGGTGACAAAGTGAGACTCCAACTCGAAAAAAAAAAGAAAAAGAAAAAAGAATCCTGGATTAAAAAAAATATGCAAAACATTGGAACAAGTAAAACATCAATAATCAAAGAAAACTGATTAATTAAAAAGAAAAATCCAAAAACGCATAATAATAAAAGTAGCATAGTTTAAGAATAAAAGCTAGTCCCTTTACAGAAATACTAAAGAAAGAGTTCTCAAATTATTGTAATAGCAATCCTCTCTGAGGAAGCATTAGAGTATTATCTAAGTCTTCACTGTCAATATATCCATTCCAAGTAGTATAACCAAACTCTTCATATTGAAACCACACATGATTTTACCAGGCAATTTGGAAATGTTCCTAATGGATTTCCAAGATAATCTGGGTTGGCTACTCACATGCAAAGAATGCTTAGAGATCATCATCCTGGAAGCAAAGGTGACCTTGAGGGTTTCTAACATTTCTGAGAAATATTATGATTATTTGCTGTAATGACAAGGCAAAGCAGCAAAAGTACAGGAAAAAAAAGGTTTCGGCTAAACAGCAACAAAGAATTCCTAGTGATAGAAAACATGCTGCACTTAATAAAATCTTTATCTAAGAAGCTTGGAGTATTCAACATTCACCACATTCATTGCCAGTGGAGGGGGTGAAAGCTAAGTCAGTAGGACCAACTCCATGATCTTCAGTTACAAAAAAGAATAATGACTTGGGTAGCTACAATTCTAAATTCTACAAAGGATCCCTTTAAAACTCCTCCACCACACTTTTCTAGTACCGCTGCTGGCAAACTGGATTGATAGATTTTAATCTTAGCTTATCTTATTTCTCATGAGCAACAGGTCAAATGATCCCAAGTAGACTGTACTAAAAAAATTAGATGGCATTCCAAACCTGCACACAGAATTCAATTCAATTTGCCAAACGTTCGCTGAGCACACAAAGAAAAGTATACAAAAATCTAGGCCTAGATCCCTGTGCTTTGTGGGATGAAGAGAGGTGTCATAAGAGGCCTTAATAACACTGAATGACTAATTGTATAGCCATTGTCACCGTCATCATTTTCTTAGGCACCAATTAAACCTGGCAATTCAGAATATAGGTAAATCTTAATGATAATACCCTACTTGCTAGATCTGTTCGTTGAATAACAAATATCTGAGGACCCATGTGGTATCAAGCACTGTTTTATATACTGGAGATACAGCTGCAATCAAGACAAAGTCTTTGCCCTTTTGAGGGTTATGCCAGTGACAATGCTTACTCACCAACCACTAGGTAAGTGACCCACACTAAACCCTGAAAACCAAATAAATACCTGAAAATGATGAAAAATTATCTCTCAGTAAACTAGATATTTGAAAGGACAAGATTAGGAATTTTTCTTTAAAAATGAAATATAATGAAATTTGCAACTGGGGAACAGAAATAGGGAACAGAAAGATAAATATGCCCCAATACCAAGAGAGAGCCAGAGAGGGAAGATAGCTTAACATAAAGCCTCATAATAATTTTTGCTTAAACGATACTCAGGAAATCCTAATGTGGTGGCTTATAAAACAACTCAGAGAATTCTTTTTCATATTTTTCAATTTCTACAGACCTATGATTATTTCCTAAGCCTCCTTACCCAGTTGCGCCAGTCAGCCAGTTGCCCACAATCACCCTAGGCATTCTACTAAGGCCATATTCTGAATCAGAAATAAAGAGCTCCCTGATACTCCACAGAAATATGTCACTGGTCTTATAAAACATACTTGCACATATATACACAAATACATTCAAACATGCACAGATAGGTATCTACGTATGGAGGTAGGCAGGTAGTTCCTCTGTGGTTGACAAAGAGGCACAGAACTAGGTCAAAGTTCAAAACCTATTTTCCCACTTCTCTAGAGTGAATCATACTTTTCCACATACCAAGAAGGCATTTTTCCACTGGCTGAAGAGAGAAGGAAAGAAGCAATTTCCCATAAGAGACTCAACATAGGTGATATATCTATACATACTCTAAGTAGTCCCCATCACAAACTGTCCTCTCCCTACCTAAATAAAAGCCTCCCTAGTCTACAGGGTCAAAGCATATATATTTTTTAAAATTGACTCCCTAAACTAAACACTAATATTCCGTGATCCTATTTACAAAGAGCACTAAAAACCTGACAAAATTAACGTATCCTGTTAGAAGTTAGGAGAGTGATTGTCTTTCATAAGGAGACAGTGCTAGGCAGGTGGCAGGAGAGAGGTACAGGTTACTAGTAAAGTTCTACTCATTGACCCAGGTGCTGGTTACACAGGAGCATTCACTGGGTGAAGAATCAGCAAGGTGTACAACATACACACTATCCCACATGCCTGCTATATTTCTACAGAAAGTGTTTTTTACATTCTAGTCATTTTTAAAATTATCACTAATGTATGTGTATCTCTTCCTAAGACATTAAATTATTTGAAAATTATTTGGAGCCACAAAATTTTCTCTAGCCAATTTGTAGAGCAATATAAATTAAATAAATAAAATCTACAAACCTTACCAGTCTTTCCTAATATATCAGTGAGCAAATCATACCTTCGGGCAGTTATATAAAACCTCTTTTAAATCAGTTATTGGGGAAGAAATTACCAAGCCTCCAGGTTACTAGTGCCTTTACACATGGGGACAGAGGAGTGAAACTCATTACTAGACATAAGGTTTTCTTTCTTTTTTTTTTGAGTTGGAGTCTCACTGTCGTTCAGACTGGAGTACAGTGGTCGCTCCCGGCCACCGCAGCCTCGCCTGCTGGACTCCAGCGATCCTTCCGCCTCAACCTTCTGAGTAGCTGGAACTACAGGCGCGCACTACCATGCCTGGCTGATTTTTTGATTTATTGTAGAAATGAGGTCTCGTCAAGTTGCCCAGGCGGGTCTCGAACCCGCGGGCTCAGGCAATCCACTCACCTCAGCCTCCCAAAGGCATGGGATTACAGGCTGAGCCATGAGCCCGGCTAGGTTTTCTTAAATATGTTATTTTAAAATCCTTACAAGTTCCACAAATGACTATATCCCAAAACCAAATGACAGCTACACTCTTGCTATCATAGCACTTGTGAGCCAAAATCTATTTTTTATCTTTTAAACTCTTCATTCAACTTGAAAGTGACAAATAAAAGGGATAATAAAATAAAGAAATCATAGAAAATAGAGGAATATGGAGGCAAGTAAAACTCTAACACTACAGCCTGAGAGTGCCTTGCCCTCCTCTCTTCCATACTGCTGACTTGTCTCCTTCCCGCCACATACAAGCACACCTGTACTAGTTTCTTCCCTTCGAAAAAGGGCTACCAAAGTCCTTTGTATTAGCAGAAGGATTGGACCAAAGTTCAGTCCAGAGCCTCTTACGTGAGAGCATCCTCATTCTACTGACAATTTAACCAAGGCAATATATTTTATTTTGTGAATGTTCATTTGGTGGAATGAGTAATCTTACATCTTTTTAATTTTAAATCTGGGGTGTTTAAGTAATCAAATGCTTAAGTAATTAAAAATAAGACCACTTTCTTTTCCCTACTTGTTTAGGGGTTGGTTACAAAATAATCCTTGTAAAAAGATATGGACCAATGGCTGAATGCTCTCAACTACAAATGGCAAACATCTCTCCATAGATACTATATTTGCAGTGCAGATTTCAATCTCTTTCCTCCTCTCCATTCTGCTCTTGCCATAAAGGTCTTAGCTTGGGGAATAGGTTCAACAATGAAAAACACAGAGCAGGAAGGAACACGTTGACATATGCTGATATACTGCATGCTACATATGTGCACCTCTGGGCCTGGATCTTGGGTTTCCCACATGAGTTAGCAAGCTTGGACCTCTACTATGCATGATAACGGGGAGCTACGCAACCTCTCAAGCTTCACGTCCTTCTTCTCCAAAATAGACACAGTAGTATCTCAACTTCATAGTGTAGCTATGGGAACCAGGTAAGATAACATACATAAAGCAATTGACACTGTACCTGGCATTTAATAAAGATGGCTATGATCTGTAACTATGTTTGCAGCAGCAATAATAAAAAAAATTTTTAAACGTTTCTTCTAAAAGATGGCTTTACAATATCACTTGACAAATACAGAATTTAAGAGACTGATACCCTGCCAAAAAGAAAAGTTATCTTTTAAAGTAATCCAAGTAAAACATATATAAAGAGACTTCAAATGTAGCCTGGCTAACTGCCAGATAACTTTCAGCCTCTGCTTTCAGAACAAATACATTATTCTAAACAGCTTCGAAAAAGGCCATGGGCTTTACAGTGAGTGACCTGTTACAAGTCACCTATACTCTCTGGACCCCAGTCTCCTCACCCATAAAATGGGAACAAGACTCTCCACAGCATTAGGTAATAATGAAGTTTTAGATGTTATCTGAAAAGGCCTAACATCTGCAAAAGGCCTATCTTTCATGTTAGTAGATAAGTATTTTAAAGCATATGGAATAAAAGAAGCCAGCAGAGGATTTACCCAAAGCAGGAAAAATTTTAAAAGAAAAATGTTCATCCTCTGTACTTCATTTTTCCCTTCTTTGTGGCATTCTTGCTTTCCGTTCTATCAGATGTACTCCTCCTAACGTTACACATTGATAATTTGATTTTATTCACCTCCATGATCTTCAGTTACAAGTGCATATCAGTGGTTTGTACAAAGGCAGTCATAAATTGATACTTGAAAAGTCCAACTGTAGGCAAATTTTTATATCACTATCACTTAGCATGAAGCAAGTGGGGCTCTCCTCCAGAAAGAGGAAGAGAAGAATAGAAATGTTTCTGGACTACAAACGAGTGTTTTAACCACCAATGGGAAACATTTCAGAAACAATATTTTTGCTTCGCTTACTTCTCTTCCTACTTTCAGCTAAGATAAGAGTGACATCTGAGAACAAGGCTTACCTATTTGCACCATTTCTTCATTACCAGCCTGGAAAGGAGGGGGGAAAGTAAGAAAAAGAAACAGTTACTGGGTTTCATCTTATCACCGCGCCCGTTTTATTCCTACCATTCATGCTTCTCAGGAGCTGGCTAATCAGGAGACTGGGATCGGATCCTAGAGCCTGCACCTCGGTTTGCAGAAGGTTCTTGGGACAGACAGGAGCATGAGCCAATTCAGTAACAATTTGGGGAAGGGAGTTGTTTGCCTATTTTAATTTTGACTTAGCATGTATGAAGCCACCAAAAAATAAATACTAACCGTCAATAGTCTCTTTTGAAAAACCCCATACTGGGTCTGGATTGGAAAAGAACGTCTCTGAATTTCAAACAGGCGAAACGAATCCTAAAAGGAGGACGGGGAGGGGGGCGGCTGATTCATTCGATTTGAGGTCAAGAATCAATCAGACAATTTTCTACTTTTCACCCTATGGTCAAACCAGTCAGATCAGAGGAACTGCAAAAGCTCACAGAGAAATCCTGTACCCAAAGTCCCACCAGCCCAGTGCGGATGTGATTGACTACAACCGGCTCGCCCGGGGGAGCCTTCCCAAGGACTCTTCCGAGAGCATCGGGCTTCACCTTGAGCCTCCAAAGGGTGGGGGCAGGGCCGAAAAGAAACAGAGCTGCACTCAACTTAGCTTCAAGAAGAGGAGGAGTTGTGCGGAGGGGGAGGGGAGGAGGCGGCCGGCGCCTCCAGCCACTGCCCAGGAAAACGCAGGGCAGGAAACGTCCCAGCCCCCCTCCCCAACTGTCAAACCCTAGCCGGGCCGCGGTCCTCCCGGGACACGTGTCTACCGGGTCGCTCCCAGTCCCGCCTGAGGGCTTCCTGAAACCCCCGCCCCCGGCTGCCCGAAAGAACCGTGAGTCAGTTAGGAGGAGAGAAAGCCCCACGATCCCGACTCTGGCCGCAGCCCCCAGGGCCCTGGGATCCGGGACCCAGAGTCCAGAACTTCATTCAAGCGCCCAGACCGCCCTCCGGAAAGGGGAACCCAGAGGGCCCGGCGAGGATGCGAACTGGCTGCAGACTGTCACTAGGCATGGTTAAGACTGTCGAAGAGGGGTGAAGCCCTTAGGTGTGACACGCCTGGGCCCCCGGGGTGGGAGTCATGACCTCCGGGGCCATCCCACCCGCCACCCCCAAAAACCCCGCACGCTGCGCGCAGCCCTCCACACATCGCTCCTGAACGCAGGAGATAACAGGGGAGAGTGGGAGGAGGGGGAGGAAGAGGAGGAAGAGGAGGAGGACAAGGAGGAGGACGAGGGGGAGGCCGAGGGGGAGGAGGAGGAGGACGAGGAGGAGGATGAGGACGAGGAGGAGGACAAGGTGGAAGAGGACACGGAGGAGGAGGAGGAGGACTAGGAGGAGGAAGAGGAGCATGGGGAGGAAGAAGAGGACGAGGAGGAGGGGAAACAGAGAAGGGAAAAGAGAGGAGGAACTTTTCGGGAAAAGGCTGGGTTTGAGTTTCTGCTTGTGATTATTTTCCACTTACTTGCCCATCAGCTGAAGTCCTCACCTCTACCAGAGCGGCTGCTATCCACCAAAGTGACAGGAGAACCATCACGAGTCGAGGTCACTTTCCAACTCCTGGGCAAAGCAAATGCCCAGAGCAAACCCCTCCCCAAAATAAGTTTCTTGAAAGAAAAAGGAGAAATGCAGAACGGTAAAAAAAAAAAAAAAAAAAAAAAA
>NW_007247707.1:20116-47223 GCF_000164805.1 Carlito syrichta | reverse complement strand
AAGGGTCGGGACTGGAGACCGCGCGCGGGCTGCTGTGGCCCGAGCTCGCCTCCTCCCCACCCCCACCCGGGGAGCCTCTCTGGCCCCCCAGCCGCGATGGGCGAGAGGAGGGGAGGGTCCGGGGCGCCACCGGTCCCGCCTGGCGGAACGCGCGGTGAGTTAATTATAGGAAGGGGGAGGGTCCAAGGGAGGCTCCTGGACTGTAGGAAATTCACCTCCTCCAGCCTCCAGGGCTCTCCCCGCCGGGAAGTCTCCCCGCAGAGGAGCCCTGAAACCTCCGGGTCTTAAGGACGCGGCCATCTCCCCTCCAGACACCAGTCGCCTCCTGCTTTTTGGGAGGGGGTGTCTTCCCCTTTAAGCTCTTGTTGATGTCTCACTCGTTTATCTTAGTTTTGAAGGATACGGTGTCCCTTCCTTGACTCACCCGGATGCTTCCGTTTATCACTAGAGTACACAGGCCTCCGGGTCTCTTCCTCACACCAGCATTAAGTTATCGAATGATTTCTGCCCACTGTGGCCTGGAGCTTCCCGGGAGGCGATGACACCAAGCGGAAAGTTTGCTGGAATCCTGGCCCAGGACCTCCTCCGGGGTAGACACCTGTGGGTGCTCTCCAGAGAGCAGAGGAGGAAAAGAAAACAGCTCCAACTTCCACTGGCCAGTCTCCGACACCCCTTCCCAAAAACAGTCCATGAGAGAGATGTGATGGAGCACGAATTTTGTTGTAATCGTCAAGACTTCAACTGGAAAAGACTTGAAGAGGCCAGTCTAAAATAAAACGTGGAGAAGCTAGTGTTTGTTTTGCTATGAGATGCTTCCATAAGTCATAATCCCTGTTCTTTAAAAAAAAAAAAGTGTGATTTTAGAGAGTTTTCTATAACTTTGATTCACTACTTATCCCTAAAGGGTAAAAGTAATGATTGTGTCGTTAACTTACCTATTGAAAGATTGATGCTCAATGATGTTTTATCTGTTAAGTCTTCACAGAATCATACATCCAGGACATCTACATATACAAATGAGAAACCAGGTTACTAAATGACTCCACTTAGTAACAAAGGGTATTAGGCTAATTAGTTAGTTAGTAGTTAGAATTAGAATTAGACCCCAGCACTGAAGTGTCTCTAAATTACTTTTGTCCTTCAATTAAAGCCTGTGGCATTTTTGTAACCTGTAATTGGCTTGTTATCCAAGAGTAATTTGGTGAACCTTGCACCTGGTTTTCTTATTCAATTAAAAAAAAGTCACCCTAAGCATTCCATAAATTTAAAAATGTTCAATTTACACTGACAAGTAAAAGACTAGGTGAGTATACATCATGAGACCTGGGTTCTAGGCCCAGCTGTCTGACCTTGACAAGTCATTCAAACTCTGTTTTGGTTTCTCCCCTATATTTCAGCTCTAAAATCCTCTGATTTTTAAGCAACACACAAGTTATGTATTTGGCCAGGACATTACAGTATTCCTCTTGTGTTAATTTTACATTTAAACTTTGTTATCACCTAACTCCTGGCACAGCAAGCAATTCATGCGACTTTTAGGAAAGCGGTGGCTTCAGACATTTTTGGCCACGACCACAAAGAGAAATCTTACATCATGACCCAGTAAAAACTGCATGATTCAGTCCTTACCTGTACTGCAACAGCAACCCTGATATTTTCTTGCTGTTCATTTTCTTTTTTCTGAATACAGGTCACGACCCACTTAATTAATTTCGCAGCCCAATGAGTCATGACCCTCACTCTGACAAAGATTGATTTAAGAGCATTACAATAAAGTATATATTTCTTTGATTCTAAATAAGACGAATCCTAATTAATAGGGTTCTCCCAATATACTCTAAGACAGCATTTCCCAAAGTATCCCCTGGAATGTTACATGTTTTACTAGGAAAAAAAAATTCCCTGGCAGTCAACTGAAGTTTGTGAAATACTCAGATAAACAAGATAACAATGAATCTTTTTCTTCCAGACTTTACAGGGACTTTAATAACACCAACAAATTGTAAGTCTTCACTGGGGAGATAGAGTACAGTTTGGTCCCCATACTTAACAAGACTATGGAATGTTTTCTCTCATACTTTATCCTCTGTGGAACACACTTGTGCAAATGTCATTACAAAGCCCAATTATTTTTAAAAATGAGCTTTGAGTTAGATCGGTTGGATTCACATGCAGATTCAGTGTCAGTTTTCTGAACCCTATAGCTGTTTAATAATACTGCTTTTGCAAAATGTTCATGAAAATGAACATGGAGCCCGTGGGTTCGTGACCCACCTGGGCAACTTGACGAGACCTCATCTCTACAATAAATCAAAAAATGAGCCAGGTGTGGTAGCGCGCGCCTGTAGTTCCAGCTACTCGGAAGGCTGAGGCAGAAGGATCGCCGGAGCCCAGCAGGTCGAGAGGCTGCGGTGGCCAGGAGTGGCCACTGCCACTGCACTCCAGTCTGGGTGACAGAGTGAGACTCCAACTCAAAAAAAAAAAAAGAAATGAACATGATCTTCCATGTAAACGGCCTAGCACATTGTCTAAAACATAGGAAGGGCTCAAGTAAGTTTTTTAGATGTAACTGATGGCATATGTACAGATGGCTCACTACTAATGAAATATGGCAAGTTTTAAAGAAAGTAGGAAAATGTAAACAGCTAAAACGTGATTGGTCTTTAATTTAGTCTATAATATTAGGAATCAAAGGCAGGGATATTGAGTTTCTTTCACAAACTGACCCCTATTAGCCCTACCTGGAGTCAAATCCCCTCTCCTCCATTTTTCTTTGGGTCCAGCTACAGTGTGGTTTCCCACACATACCTATGTCTCATTCTCTCTCACACTGATTTTTTAGTCTGTAACACGCTTCCCCTTCCTGTCCACATGATAAAAAGCATCACATTACAGGAGATTCTAATGGATGCTAAAATAAGAAACCAATGCTTGTATGTTTCCTTTCAAAATATGTTTTAAGTATATAAATAATTTCAAAGGTAATCACATATATGTAGTGTCCCCAATTGTGAATAATCTCCTTTAAGACAAGTTTCATGAAGTCAGTTCACGTATGCACATTTTAGCTTGTGCATCTTCATGTTGTGTAATAATTTGACGACATTTTGATGCCCAATGTTTATCATGCAGTAAACAGATAAGTAAAATTCTTGTCATTTCTGGCAACGATGAATTCATTCATGAACTCATTTTTTAGAGTTTTCATGTTGTTGTTTACCTTATCTACACTTTTAATATCTCTAACAACCTCTTTTCAATATTCATAAGATACATTGTAGTTTTTAATTTCTTCCCATGGTCAAATATATTTGCGAATTCTGCACTTAATTTTGTCCAAAGTTTTAAGTATAAACTTTTATTGCATCATAAGTGGCTAGATTTATACCCGCCTCCCTCCCTAAATTTCAGGTTCCTTAAAGGAACTTGACTTCTCTTTTATTCGCTTCCTATTGCAATTTCCAACATGTGGCATTTCAGAGTACTTAAGCTACTACAGCTTGATCATGTTCAGGCAAAATCGTGTCCTTTTTTCCTCTGCCCCTCTTGCCTGCTGGGGAACATTATTCCGGGTCCCGGGATCCTTGACACCTAGAACGAGCATAGAACTGTTCAAGTAGGTACATGGGACCCACCAGACTAGCACGTGAAAGCTGGGCCTGTTGTCCATCTTTCCCACCCCTGCCTCCACAACCTTCTAGCTACAGAACAAGCAAAACGATTAGATGGAGCTGATGGTGGCATGCATCCAGTTATTTTGTTACTCATTGAGTACAAGAGTTATCCTCCATTCTTCTTCTCACACAGCACCCTCCCAATTTATATAATACTGATTTTTTTTTTCAATTATGGGTCACAGAATCAAGTATGTTGACATTACAACTAATTTTTTTTAACCAAGTCAATAGGTTGGTCAATAGTTAGGATGCCAACTTCCATACTCTTAGAATACAGTTCGGCATATAGCAGGCACTAAAAGAATTTGCTGAATGAATGGAGTGAACATTTACTGTCTCTACTGAATTGAATGAAATGATGCAGGTGTTTTGTTTGTTTGTTTTTATCCTACTGTCAGTGAATACACTATTTCCAACTTGGGTCTTTTTCAGAGAAGTTTCAAAAGTTTTATCGAAAGATTTTTTTAAATTAAACAGGGAAATTTGAAATTAAACTGGAAAATGTATGACCACAAGTATCAAGAAATTAGAAATGGAAAAGCCCTGTTCGATCATCCAGTTCATGTTTTGGCTAGTGGTTGAGGCAGTGTTGTTTCTGCAATCTTTTCCTTCTGAGGAAAACTAGTATCTTGCAAGGATAAATTTGGATGTCAGAGATTCTTTAGTCATTTGCTTTTAGAAGAATAATTCCACAGTGAGACAAAACCTTGAGGGAAAAATTATCCCTCATGTTCCCTGAGTTCCCTTTTTTTTCTTGACTGGGATTATTCATTGCACACTTAACCATGGTTAACAACATAAATACTCTCTTTTCTTTCCATGATAAAGTTTGGTTTAACAATTAATATATTTAGCTGTTCATATGAAACTAACAGCAATAGATATTGCTGTCTACCTTCCTATGTTTTTAATAGTCTTTCTCTGTTTCTTCAAGCCTTTAAAATATTTTTTGCTTGGAAACTCTGAATGGTAATGGAAGCTCAGAGTCTTTCTGGGGCCCAGAAACAAAGAAGCAATCAAAACTAAAAATTATTTTAAATGTTTTTTATATTTTTGTAATACCTACAATATTACAACTATTTTAATAACAAAGCATTTTGAATTGTTGTCATACTACTTTGCATTTATGCAATGATTCTCCTCTTGATATCTCAAGGAATTCCAACACAGTGGAAAGCTAGAGAAAATAAATGAATACTTAGGACTATTAAATTAACAGTCTCCTGGAGAGGCAGGGGTCCAAAATCAGGGATATGATATAGTCATTCAATAAGCATTTGATAAAATTAATTAAATAGTTAACCAATCTCTACTAATTATACCAACACTTGTATTTTAAAGTGCCACCCAATTGTTAACTTCGAAATTGTTGTTTTCTATAATTCTCAATGCTGCAAAATATTTGGGTAATACAACACAGCACCAAAGACTGTGAATTAATTATCATTTAAAAAATTAAAGTATTATTCACAGTTTTCAATTGGACTCCATGACAATGAGAGAGAGAGAGACATTTAGCAAACTAGCAGTTATAGCTCATAAACAGAATTCTCCTATAGAAGAGTGTAAGTATATGTAAGTCAGAAACTTAGTCAAGTGTTCTAAATTTACACAGAGTCAAAACAAGATGAGATGAGTTTTAGTTGGGGGGGAGCTACATTAAAATTATATTTGAGAGAATCCCTCCACTGAGGAGTTGCTAATAAGCAGGTTCTGTGACAAAATTTCCTGTAGATTTTTGAGGTTAGGATAAAAACTCAACTATGCTGTCTAAAGGCAGAGAAAAAGAATCAGATATCTTCTGGGCATTTAGTTCAATAGCTAAGAAGTAAACTTCAGTTTTACCATGTGAGGCATAATATTTTTTGAGCTTCGTGGACGTACATTCTAACTAACAGAGAGTTATAACTTTTAAATAAGATCAATGTTTTTGTTCTCAGGGTCTTATATTCATCCTTTAAGGTAGCACTGAGCTTTTTCCAGACTAGAACTATAAGGAGCAAAGAGAAGTGGGCAGAACAAAATAATTCACCAAAGAAATGAAAAAATTACAAAATCAACAATCAGCGTCTCCTTAAGAAAACACAGCTCACAATCTTAGAATATAACTTTTCAAAAGGAAAAACAAAACAAAACAAAAACTGAACTCTGATCTGGAAGGTTTGGGTCTTTAAATAGATGCTCTGCCAGATGATGACACCTGTAATCAAGCTAGGAATTGTGCTACTCTTATTTTGTGGCTATTATTACAATAAGTTTCTTAAGTTAAAAAAAACAAACAGATTTACGTCTAGGGTCTTTATTTTGTTACTGTCACACTAAACAAAGCAAGAACCTGGGAGCTACCATTATTCTGGCAAACTGCAACTGATAAGGGCTTAGTGGAGACAGGTTAAATGTGAAATCATAGAACTATTTCAGTCTACAACTATGACCATTTCAGGAAGAGAATTTGTTAACGTTGTAACCACACAGAATCAAATGTCCTAATAACATTGTAATGCTTTTCACACATTTGGGAAAAAATGATCATAAATATTTATTCTCTAGCTTAAATTATTTTTTATCAATTAATTCCAGGCCGGGTGCAGTGATGCAAGCCTGTAATCCCAGCACTTTGGGAGGCCGAGGTGAGGGGATTGCCTGAGCCCACGTGTTCTAGAACAGCCTGGGCAACTTGGTGAGACCTCATCTCTACAATAAATCCAAAAATTAGCCTGCAGTTCCGGCTACTTGAAAGGCTGAAGCAGAAGGATCACCTGAGCCCAGCAGGTCGACACAGGGGTGACCGAGAGCATGCCACTGCACTCCAGTTAACTCCCAAATCTGTTGCCTTAGTACCTTAAAAAATGTTCTAACATTTTAACAAAATGCTTGCTTATACAATTCATTCTGAAAGCATATGTCACCATTTACTATGTAGTTTTCTTATGTGTCAAATGCACATAAGAAGTTGACCTTTGGAGGTTTTTAAAAAATGCAAATGTGTGCAAATGCGAGTTATTCTGGTTTGGTAGATCCATTGTGGAAATTTGGCATCTATATTTTTCAAAACTTTTCAAAACTAAGTCAGTCTAAATTGTGACCTAAAACTCTGCGACTCAAACTTTTATGCTATTTTTATCCTAATAAATGCAGATTCTGTTTCAGTAAATCTAGAGGGGGGCATGTCTAATAACTTCCCAGGTAATGCTGACGTTACTCAACCTCAGAGAAACACTTTGATTTGCCAGGCCATAGGATATGCTATTCGAAGATAATTACAGAAAATAGGAACCATGTGACACCAAATCAAGCAAGCGCTATTTAAAATAACATCTATTCTTGTCCCCTATTCCTTACTAAACTTCCATTATCCACAGTCAACATGTAATTCAGAACAAAGTAGGAGTCAGTCCATGATAGTATCTCCATGACATTGATTAGGAAATTAAATGTGTGTTTTACAAAAAAGTCACTGAGCCATGTGCTTGCTTACACAATGTGCACGTTAAATAAAACCAGTTTAAGAAAAGTTAATTATTAATTTTTAAAAAATAAACCACAGTCTACGATCTACAATCCCTTTAGGAATGCCTGGTCCCCACAGGAACGCACGGCAGACGTTTCCTTTTGAGGCCCTGCATTTTTTAACTGGTCATGCAATAAGCCTGCACTGAAAATAGAGAGATCCCCACAATTTGCTGACCGTTAGTAGTTTACCCAAAATAAGTATTAAGATTCAAGGAACTGACTGAGGCTATTCATCAAAGAAAAGGAAGTTAAAGGACCATTTGGTTGATGCACTTATTGAAAAATAACCATAAAACACTGCCTAGGTAAGGTAGTAGCTTGAGGGGCTTAGATTAATTATAAAAATATTTGATTGACACAAGTCTAAGAAACTCTTAAGTAATTCTAATATGCTAGCACATTTCAAGTCCACATAAACTGCTTCTTAGGTTCATAATACCTTTTGTTCTCTTATATCTATGTATATAAATCTTGTTTCTAGGTATATAAATGTCCCATTAATCCCCTTGATCACTCGAGAAAATGCTGTTTTTCCATCCTCTTTGAGAACAAAGTATTTTTATTATTATGCAGATGGAGAGAAGCCTTATCAAGAGAATATTCTGCAAAAGATGTTAATGACCTGTGAAGCAGTAAATATTTAGTGTCTTGTCCTCTATTTTTTTTTTTTTTTTACTATCCTTCTCTACCCCTCACCCTCCACACATATACCAAGTTTTGTGTTTTCTTGCTTCAAGGGGGAAAAAATGAGAAAGAAATGCCCCATGTACAGTTTATCTTTGTTTTTTTTCCCCAAAAGCTTAAAGGTTGAGAAGTAAATAAATGACTTGGATAGATAAAAAAGACAGAGACTGAGTTCCAGGTTCCCATAAAGCCTGGGGAGCCACCGTCCATGGAGACAGCAAGCCCTTGGAAGACAAAGGCTGCCACTGGACACCAAAACCCAGGCATCTGTGCTTCCCACCAAGCCACAGGGCATCTCAGGGCCTAGAGAGATCACTCTGTATTTTATTGAATATAGGATTGCAGGACCAAGGAACTGAGGTTTAATTTCCTTCCAAGCATTAAAAATGGTTTAATTACATTTTAATAAAACAAAGAAAAGTAACATTACTTAAGTCTTGCTTCCCCACCATAGTGGTTGCAAAATCATACATGCTGAACCTAATCTAGACAGGAGATTGTAACAGGTGTGCAGTGTTCACCTCTATTTATAACAATACCTAAGAGAGTTCTCTAAGTTGAGACTTTAAAAAATTAAAAACAAAACAAGGCTTATTGAGAAAAATCAACCCTCTACCAGTATAGAGTGTCCAGATGCATTTCACCACGCGGTTAGCGTAAGCACAAACAAATGTAGAGTATATAGTGGAACTCAAACATAAACTGCCACTTGCTCTGCACTAAGAGATTTGTAAGAATCTTTGGATTGGCTAAGAAAATATTGTCTTACTTCTAATTGGGCCTGGATTTATTTCCTTGAATTATTGTTCAAGCTTGGCTGATTATTTGGGTGAATCAAGCTGAATTTGTTTCTTGGTAATTCCAAAGAGATCAGTTATTTTCCCTATCAAGAGTTTCTTTACCAACAGCTTTCATGACTGGCAACTGCAAATGTTCATAGCTACCTTTAAGAAAATCATTGCTGAGTGATTTGTCTCGAGTTTCAGAAATTTTCTCCTTCGTGGAGACTTTATTCTTAGAGAAAAGTCCAATTGCTTAGCAATGTGGCACTCTTCATCCTGTGGTGACAGAGAAGAGGCACTTTATTTATTTTTTTTTTATTTTTATTTTTATTTTTTTTGAGTTGGAGTCTCACTCTGTCACCCAGACTGGAGTGCAGTGGCAGCTTCCCGCCACTGCAGCCTCGACCTGCTGGGCTCCTGCGATCCTACCGCCTCAGCCTTCCAAGTAGCTGGAACTACAGGCGCGCGCTACCGTGCCCGGCTAATTTTTTGATTTATTGTAGAGATGAGGTCTCGCTGAGTTGCCCAGGAGGGTCTCGAACGCACGGGCTCAGGCAATTCACTCACCTTTGCCTCCCAAAGCGCTGGGAAGAGGAACTTTAAATTCCAGTTGGAAGGAGCATAGTTCCTGATCAGAATCCTAGGCCCAAACAACTCTTGTTTGGGAAGAACAGAGTCTCCTCACAGGGGTGTTCATACGGAATGAGTTTCACTTCAAGCCACTATCACATGGACCACCAAGACGCTCCTCCCTTTTCCACTGTACAGTTTTCTTTTGAGTTTGTGTAGTCATGAGTGCATGAAAACTCCATTCCCTGTTAGTATGGACAAGTTAAAAATATCACTAGCAGATAATCAACATTTAAACATGAACGATTCAATGTCTCTCATAGAATACCCAATCTAGGCCTGATTCAATAACATAAACTGTGTGTATAAACTGTACTTCTTCAAGTACTATAATTTGCTATTAAAGGACATCATATATTTAAGTTGTTACATTACATATGCATCTATTACCAAATATTTCTTTCTATGTGTATCAGTGATTTCAAAAGTGAAATCTCATTTTAACCAGTCAGAGAAGACTCCCTTTTACCAAAAAAGCTATATATGAATGATGAGCCATCTGGGGAAGATTTCAGAAACAGCTATTGCATATTAATATAAGCAAAACATTCCGCAGTGATACCCTAACAGATACTCTGAGATTATAGCTCCTTTATACAGTGAGTCTGATGAAAGCAAAACAAAATAAAGCAATAGTCTTGTAAATCATGCAAAGCAGAGGCTGCTTAACTTGCTAAATGATAAAAATATCTGGGTATGCAACATCTATTAATCTCAGTAAACAGCTCTCAGAAAAACCATGAAAGCTATAAAGATTGTATCAGAGCCAAATTCACTTTCTCTTAGTCTTTTTTGGGCTGTATGATAACTCTAGCCACTATCCTGTCAGATATGTAATTGTTTCCTAGCCTAACATTCACTTCCAGGCAGAAAATAACCTGATAGTAAGTCTTTATCGTTATTAGTTAACTCAGCTCTAAATTCATTTACCTATTTTATTGCATGATGCTTATGATATAGTATTACTTGTGTGTAACATTATATACACATACACACATATACAGCAGTATGGTATCATACTAACATTATATATACAAGAAGGACTCCCCCCGCAAAAAAAAACAAACAAAACAGAATTGTTTTTTGAAGGGCAGGTCCCTTGTAGTACAGGCTTCCCCCGCTAGGTAAGTGTTCTAGGAATTCATTGGCACCAGCGTACAAGCTGGCGTTGTTGTGAGAGGTTGCGTTTAGCTTCAGTTAATTTTTTTTTTTTTTTTTGAAATTCTTGCAACATATTTATTTGCCCATTTCATGATGGGCAATTTACAAGTGCACTTGCCCACACCATGCTGAGTGTTCAAGTTTTTGACCAAAAACAGCATGACTCCTATACCCAACCCCTCCTACTCACCAGATCTCGCCTCAAGTGACTTTTTTGCTTGTTTGTTTCCCTGGATTAAAAAAATCCTCAAAGGGAAATGTTTTGCTGATGTGGAAGAGGTAAAACAAAAAATGGCAGAAGCACTCAAAGGCATCAACACTGACGAGTTCAGAAACTGTTTTGAGCAGTGGAAGAAGTGTCTCGATAGGTGTATTATTGCATCAGATGGAAGTGACTGAACTTTAAACATGTAAGAATAAATGCACATTTTTTATTAAATAAATTCTGAAGTTTTTTGTTCCCCCTTCATGTGTTTGCATGTGTGTATTTCCTAAGATATTGTAATGCTAATTAAAATAAAATATCCAGATATTTCTATGACATAGTAACAGAGTAACACCATATATATATATATATATACACACAGTAGTATTGCATATATAGCTACTTCTACATATAGAGACAAAATCTGGCAATTTTATTTTAGTTAATGTAGCATTTAAATATCTTAGGATAATTTATACTGTTGTTCTTTTTGTGTGTGTGTGCCTAAAACTTGTTTTGCTATGCACACTTCATAAAAGGAAATAAGCAGCCAGGCTCGGTGGCTCAGCCTGTAATCCTGCGCCTTTGGGAGGCTGAGGTGAGTAGATTGTCTGAGCCTGTGGGTTCGAGACCCGCCTGGGCAGCAAAACCTCATCTGTACAATAAATCAAAAAATCAGCCGGGTGTGGTAGCGCATGCCTGTAATTCTGGCTACTTGGAAGGCTGAGGCAGAAGGAACGCCGGAGCCCAGTCGGTTGAGGCTGCGGTGGCCGGGAGCAGCCACTGCACTCCAGTCTGGGCGACAGAGTGAAACTCAAAAAAAAAAAAAAAAAAAGGAAATAGAAAGAAAAAGAACAAAAGTACAACTATATTCTGAATTGGAATTACAATCTACTTTATGCAGAATAAAATCTTTTCTTCCCTGCCTATGATGTGCCTTTTCATTTAAATCTTTTTTTAGGACCTTCAGTAAATTTTGATAAATTGTATTCTTATCACTACTGCTCATTACTTTTAACCTTATCCATAGCTACTTTGTAATTTTGTTGCTATTGTGAATGAGTTCTTTTATTTTTATTTAATTTTCAAACTGGTCATAGCCCAAACAACTGGACAGCTGTTTTTGTAATTTCCCTCTGCTTGAGTCTTTTATCTACATCTCACTTGATTCTGAACTCCAGGAACAGTAGGAAGTAGGATAATGACAGTCATTTATCACTCTTTCCCTACCCCCAAAGATCAACACATATTTATACAGATTTTCGTCCATGGACTATGGTCACTAGGCACTGCTTCATAAATTTCCTTAACTGTCTGGTATGGTTCCTTCTCAATCATGGTATGTTATTATATTAAAATCATGTTATATTAAATGTGCTAATATCTGACTTAGAATGCTTACATTATTGGTCATAACTGAAATAGAACTACAGCTTTTGTCAGATTTTGTTATTAGACATATTCGCTGAATTTACAAGTTTTTCCTCTTTTCTTAGACTCTTCATAATCATTTTCCCTTGGAAGTGTGGAATAATTCACCTGTAAAACTATCTTGACTGGAGCCTTTGAAAATAACACATAATTTTTAATTACTTCTCCAGTTATTGGTCCTTCTAATTATTTTAGAGCCCACTTTTCCTAATTTATATTTCCTATAAAATAATATATATACTTGAGATTTTTGCCATTATTAATATAGAGCTATACTACAGTCTCTTATTCTTAAATTTTATAGATATAGCATTACATTAATGTTCTAATTATTATTGTTGCTTAGATTTACCAGAAACATAGATTTTTTGTTTTTAAAAGAACCAGTTCTTAGCTTTTATGATTGTCTATAGATTTTAATTTGTAATTGCTTTTTTATCTTTTGTACACATTCGTTTTTTCCTCCACTTTTCTTAAATTTGACTGCCCATTCTCAAAGTTTTGGGTTTTTTAAGTTATTTTCATTTATTGGTGTTTAATAATAGAAGCATATAGGTTCTCATTTCTCAAATGGCTTTCTTTGGTTAGTTACCGTAAGCTTCAATTCATTGAATTTTCATTGTTCTTATTTTCTGTGTAGTCTCTAAACTATTTAGACTATCTGGAAGTTTTCTCTTTCATTCAAGAATTGTTTGGGTGTAATTTATTTTCTTTTAACTTATGCTACTAATTCTCCTTAAATTTATTTTGACTTGTGTTCAGTGAACCTGTTTTAATTTTCAGATCCAGACTTTTTTCAGCTTATTCAAATTTTCCTTAATTCTCTTTTCATTAGTACTTCTCTTTGACTCCTTTCTGAAATCTCTATCATTTGCATATTAAGTTTCTTGTTTCTATCTACATCTCATCTTTTCTTTCATTATTTTTATCTCTGTTTCTCCTTACCTTTGATAATTAGTTGACCATGTCAAACTTTTAAAATTTAGGCCGGGTGCAATGGCTCAAGCCTATAATCCCAGCACTTTGGGAGGCCAAAGCAAGAGGATTGCCTGAGCCCGCTGATTCGAGACTAGCCTGGGCAACATGGTGAGACCTCGACTCTATAATAGATCAAAAAATTAGCTGGGTGTGGTAGCGTGTGCCGTAGTTCCAGCTACTTGGAAGGCTGAAGAGGAAGAATCGCCAGAGCCCAGCAGGGCGAGGCTGTGGTGGCCAGGAGCCTGCCGCTGCATTCCAGCATGGGTGACAGAGTGAGACTCCAACTCAAAAAAAAAAAAAACTTTAAAAATTTAATTTGTTTTCATAGACAAACATTTCTTTATTGCCTCTGTTTGCCTTTATCTTCGCAATAGTTTAGATTATAGTTAAGATATTCTTAAATAAGTTTCTTTTCATCACTGACCATGTTGGCTGTATAGTGTAATGTTTCTTTAAATCTTACTGAGTACACAAAAAAGAGGTTCAAAACTTACTATTTTTTTTTTTTGTAGTAAGCTCCAGTGTTTCAGAGCTGCCTCTTTCCTTTGTACTCTAATGACTGATGTGCCTGATGATTTTTCTGTCTCCTCCTGCACACCTGAGGCAAAAGAAATTAATTATTCTGTTGCCACAATTAGTAGCTGATATGGAACTGTCAAAGACTATGTGGGTTCAAACCTTTCAGGCATAAAAACGCATACATATAAAAAGTTGAGATTTACTGTAATCATACTTTGCTAGTTCAGAGGTACAGTGGCCTGGGGGAAAATAGGAAGTATCTGAAGCCAAAAATAGCAAGTAGTGGCCAGGAATTAGCTGGCAGAGGGCCACCATTCTTTGCCTGGCACAGTTGTATTTGTTACTAACCAAAGAAGAGCCCACTACTTACCTAGTGGGCCAAGTAGGCAGGGAGTAAATGCCACTTTGGGCATCTCCACTTGCCATGACCTCCTGGAACCAATTGTATTTCCCAGAAACAGTAATAGGATTCATATTGTCCCACTGGCTTTGGATGAGGTAGCAGGGGAAAGGGCTGGTGACTTATGGAGATTTTGCCAGACCTTTTGCTCATGCTTCCAGTACTTCACCTATGGAAAATCACGTGTCCAATCAACCATTTCTGTGTTTCAATTCTGTTTATTCAAGCAAACTGAAATTTCTCTAAGTTTTCCACGTGAGAAAAATCACAGCTCATTGGTTACCAGAATTGAATTGATCAAAGTAATTTCTTACTTTTATATTCCATTGGTCATTTCAATTGGAGTCATAATATCATTAGTCATATGGGCTTAATTAATAATCTTTATTAACACAAGAGGTTTTTTGGGACACTAAAATACCATCCCAGGATATAATCTCATGTTTTCTGTTTTATGTCTACCCTGGCTGTGATGTTTCTGAAAACAGTGCTTAACAACTGGGTCAGTTTGTCCACTGACATCTGGGAAAATGCTAGACTTACTTTGGTCCATGAATGGAAGGAAAGTCACATAGAAGCTTATGCTCTCTTCACATTTTTCCAGCTTCTGGCAACTTCCAAAACAGCTGCAAAGAGAGTTTTGTGCCAGCACTTCAGAGATCCCTTAAGCCTTTTTATTCAGAGAAGACATATTTCTCTCTGTGGAGTAAAAATGATACATTTCACCACAATGTGCACCAAAAAATATATATTTTAAATCTAAAAAGTAGACTACACTAGAGTTTTACCCTTTATAATGAAGGGAACAATTACATTTGTAGATTGAAATTGTTAAATAATATTACTGTAAGAGATACGTCATTTCTTGATAGTAAAAACAGTAAAATATTAAGGAATGAGTTGAATGTTTTTAGATAAAATATAAGAAAATATATGACAAAAATCTTAAGATAAAATAATTAGAAATATATTTTCTAGATTCTCTTTTATGTTTTCAGCTTCCTTCCAAAGAAATTTTTCTCTCTTAAACTTCTAGTATCCAATCTCTTACAAATATTTCAAGTAACTTTACCTGAATACTGCTAAGCAATTAAAAAAGGAGACATTCATGTGAATGCAACCAATAATACAAATATTTCTCATTTAACTCTAGATAGTTACTGTGCATACACAGTGATACACTCTCAAAAAAATTAATAAATCAATTCGCTATACTCTGCTATGACACTTCTGGAAAAAAAAAACCCTCCATCTTTATGCTCTTGTTGTCTGGTTTTTTTGTTTGTTTGTTTTTTATTTACATTACGTTAACTCTTTGGCAAGGAAATAGAAGTCATCAGGTATAAGGAATTTCCTTCACTTGGACATTTCAGAATGTATTATCCTAAGTCAATATCTAATAGATAAAATAGTATTAGAAAATGCATTTGCCATGAATTCTTTTCAGTATTTTCTGGTATAAAGACAGGCCTAATGATAACTAGAAAACTATAGGTGGAAATGATCAGCGTCTTCTAATTCAAGAGGGGAAACTGGCTGTATAAAAGCTGGGTGACCAGTTCTTTGGGATGATGTGCTGATCTTAGTCATCCAATTGACTGCCTGATTATGAGGTAATCTGATTCATTAAATCTATACTCCCTCACTGATTGTGCAGTTGTAGAAACTGCATCAGTAAGGAAAATTTCTGACTACATGGAATAAAACCCCACTAAGTATGACACCATGTGTCAAGCAAATGGCAAGAAGATAGCTATCCAGGATAGAGTGGCTGCTCAAAATACGGCTAGGAGACTGGCTGCCCGTCTTTCCATCCTGCTCTCCATAGTGTATAGACCTCAGCCTCAGGATTCCAGCCTCATGATCACAAAATTATTGCTACACCCTGGATATAAAATACATGTTATAAGGAGGTAGGAAAAGAACAATGAAGAACAGTTGGTACCTATGAGCAAGAAGACAAAACCTTCTTTATGAACCACCCAGGAGAGAACCCTGAAAACATTTTGTCATGTGGTCACCGCTGTGTCATGTGATCACTGCTAGGTTCAAGGTTGTCTGGGATATTGCATTATTTTAGATGCACTTGTTGCCTCCCTTAACCAAACTGGAAATTTTTTAGTAAGAGAGATAAAGAGATATTAAATAGACAAAGGACATTGTCTGCTAAAGAGCTTTCCCTGACAGATGCCTCTTGGTCTAAGTGGCTAATATTTTTAGAGGCACTGGTTCTGTAACATCTTCTGATTTCTCCAAGTACAAATGAGTTGAATGTATGGGTTCTCTCAATATCTAAGCAAAGTGAATGTTATGTTTACTTTAAATAATCATTTAACTAGATTTTGTTTCACATACACTTAAATACATTTTGTTTCATTCTTCACATTGATGATTTAAAACAATTTATGCAATACCCTCTTGATATTCACTATAAAATCTCTGTTGAATTTATCGCTTCAAATCTCTTACACCATCTTCAAGACATAATGTCCTCTTTGACTTTAAATCAGAATATCTCACTTTGTGTCTACTTTATTTAAAACGTTAAAACCAATTCTCCCCCTAGAACATCATCTTCCCTCAAAGCCCAACTTGACCTTGCTTTTTGTCAGTGGGAAGGAGAAAAAAGGTGCCCACTTCAGAAGCAATTATTCAAATGCATTAATTTTTTTAAAAATTTCCTATTTCAGAATAGTTTGTAATTTACAGAACAGTCACAAAGATGGCATAAAGCATTTCCATAAGCCCCACCCTCAATTTCCATTATTATTATTTTTTATTTTTATTTTTTTGAGTTGGAGTCTCACTCTGTCACCCAGACTGGAGTGCAGTGGCTGCTCCCGACCACCGCAGCCTCAACCTGCTGGGCTCTGGCGATCTTTCCGCCTCAGTCTTCCAAGTAGCTGGAACTACAGGCACGCACTACCACGCCTGGCTAATTTTTGATTTATTGTAGAGATGAGGTTTCACCAAGTTGCCCAGGCGGGTCTCGAACCCACGGACAATTCACTCACCTCAGCCTCCCAAAGGCGCAGGATTACAGGCTGAGCAACCGAGCCTGGCTAATTTCCATTATTATTAACATCTTACATTAGTATGACATATTTGTCACAAGTAATGATCAATATTGTTATATTGTTATGAAAGTTTACATTTTACCCAGATATCCTTTGTTTTTAGCCTAATGTTCTTTTTTTCTGTTCCAGGATCCCATTCAGGACACCACATTTCATTTAGTTGTCATATGTACTTTTAGGCATCACTTGGCTGTGACAGTTTCTTATGCTTTTCTTGTTTTCCAAGACCTTGATGGTTTTGAGAGTACTGGTTATCTTACAGAATATCTCTCAAATGGGATTTGTGTGGTGTTTTTCTTTTATTCTTATTAATTAATTAATCAATTAATTAATTTTTGAGTTGGGTTCTCACTTTGTTGCCCAGGCTGGAGTGCAGCAGCATGATCACAGCTCACCACCTGCTCGACCTTCTAGGTTCAAGTGATCCTTCCACTTCAGCCTTCTGAGTTCCTGGGACTACAGGTGCACACCACCATATCTGGCTATAATTTTTTTTTTTTTTTTTTGTAGAGATGAAGTCTTGCTACGTTGCCCAGGCTGGTCTCAAATTATTGGGCTCAGGAACCATTGCCTCCTCATCCTACCAGAGTTCTGGGATTACAGCTGTACCCGACCTGTGTGATGTTTTTCTAAAGATTAGACGAGGGTTGTAAATTGTGAGGATGAAGACCACAGAGATAAAGTATCATTTTTATCACATCACATCAAGGATACAAGCTGCCAATATGACTTGTTGTTGAAGCTAACCTTGATCGATGGACTGAGGTAGTATTTTCAGGTTTCTCTTATAAATTTATATTTTCTCTCCCTCTTTTCATGTTGCACTCTTTGGACAAAAGACACAGCCCACATATAAGAAATGAGGAGTTAGCTTTGTCTCCTTTGAGGAAATAATATCTACATAAATTATTTGGAATGCTTGCACAGGAGATTTTTTATTGTCCCTCATTCATTTACATGGTCAATCTTTTATTTATATCAGTACAGACTCATAGGAATTTGTTTTATACCTTGGATTATACCATGACACTACATTGTTTCTGTGCTCAAAGTTTTTCCATTTGGGCCATTGGTCAGCTGTCTTCTGTGTATTTTTGACATATTCCCATCATTAGTGTCTGTATTTTTATTTGACCGTTTTTTAAAAAACATTCCTTACTTTCAAGTACTACAAAACGCACCCGGTTCACCTTGTGTATTTCCTGCCCTAAACCTGGAATCAGCTACTTCTCCAAGGAGTTCTGGTTCTTTTTATCAGACAATGGCATTAGAAACCAAGATTTGCATGCTTGTTGCCAATTTACTTGTTAGTGGCAGTTGTGATGTAATGGGAAGTGAACTGAGATTGGAATCAAATCTGGAATGAGAAGATAGAGGTTCAAAGCCTGGTTCCATCATTTTCTGGCATGTGATCTCAGCTATGTTATTAGCTTCTCTGGACCTTAGTTTCCGTGTGGTAGTAGTTCTAACAGCTAACACATAGAATAAGGTTTTTCAACCTTGGCATTGTTGACATTTGTGTCAGATAATTCTTTGTTGCAGGAAGCTGTTCTGTGCACTGAATAATGTTTGGCAGTATTCTTGGTCTCTGCCCACTAGTTGCCAGAAGTATGTGCCAGTCATGGCAATAAAAAATGACCCCAGACATTGCCAAATGTCCCCTGGGAAGCAGCATTGTCCTCCGTTGAGAACCACTGCTCTAAAATAATACTGTGTATCATCACTAAGTTCTTCAAATGCATTATTTATTTTATGCTCACAACAATTCCATGAGATTGATATTATTTTACAGATGAGGAAAGGATAAAGGAGGAAAGGATAAATTTGGCCCAAACTTCATAACGAATTAGACGTGGTGCTAGGATTTGAGCCTAGAGGGTCTGATTTTGTAACTTATGATCTTAGCACCACAACTGGCTCTGTAAAAGACATGAGTAATAATTCTGTCCTCACAGAGTTGTAATGAGAATTAAATGAAACGTCATCTACAAAAACACCTTACAAGCTGCTTAGTATAGAAGAGACCTTCAGTATAGGCTAATGGAATCTATAACTGAATCTGCTCCTGCCTCCACAGTGCGCTTACTTTACCACACTCTTCTGGTACTTATCTTTAGTTCTTTCTTCTATAGGTTTTTTTTACCTTCTGCCTACAAACCTGCTCAGATCTTTTCCACCTGAAGAATCTTTTCCTTAATTAGACTTATCTTTCAAGTTACCAAAAAAGGCCGCGTGCCATGGCACATGCCAATAATCCTAGCACTTTGGGAGACCGAGAAGGGAGGATTGCTTGAGCCCAGGAGTTCACGGCCAGCCTAGGCAACATAACGAGACCTCAGCTCTATAAAATAATCAAAAAGTTAGCCTGGTCTAATGGCGTATGCCTGTAGTCCCAGCTACTCGATAGGCTGAAGTGGAAAAATTGCCTGAGCCCAGGAGGTCGAGGCTATGGTGAGCTGTGATTGTGATACTGCACTCCAGTCTGGTCAATAGAGTGAGACCTCAACTCAAAAAAAAAAAACTTATTAAAAAATATTTTTAACATTATATTTATATTTATTTCTCCTTCCTATCCTTCACTCATGTCATAATGCTTTAAAATCTTGATTCATTTCTCTTGTGAATGCCTATTGACCAAAGCCAGGATGATAGCCCAATAAAGAAGTTTGTGGAACAAAGACATCCACAAGCTCTTGGTGTAGATGGGAAAGCTGAAGCAACAGGTGATCATGAATAGCCAAGACTATGTAACTACAGTGCACCAAGTTCTTTCAATAAAAGTCCTTTATGTCCTCAGCCCTATGGTCTCTGCCTCATATGAAGTTGCGTAATACCGCTCCTTAAAATTTACCTTTTTGATTTTTGTGGCATCCGTTTGTTTTTCTGCTATCTCTACATTCTTCACTGATTTCTTTACTCTTTTATATATATAACATTAGCAGGGTTATTCCCTTCATTATGTGCCATCTCTTTTCATTAGTGGTATTATCTTTCACAACTTCAACAGTCATATGTATTAATTTCAGATCTGTACCTTTTACCTACCCTATATTTGAGCCACAGACCCAAGTCTTAATTGCCTAATGAACATTATTACTTTGATTTTCTACAATTACCTAAAAGGGTATTTTCAAAGTAGAAGTCACCATTTTACTTCTCACATATTATTTTCAACATTCTTATTTTTTTGATCAGAAGCTTAAATCATTGTTATTTCTTCTATTTTTTAACTCTATCACCATTCTATTAAATCTCCATCAAATTCTATAAATTTTACCTCTCTGAAGTCTTTAATATATCCCCATTTCGTTCCAATTTTTATCAGTTTAAATTTTTTTTGAATACAACCTGGAACATTTACATAACTCAATGAATAACCTCTAGCTTCAGTCTTTCCTTCCCAAAGTCATCTTGAAAATCATGACAGATTCAACGTCTTCAAACACAGCCATCATAATGTGAGTAGACCTGTTCAAAACTCTCAGTGACTCCTCCTTACAAAGGCCTATGTTCTTCAATATAGTGTCCTCCAACGATCTGGGGCAACTGAGCCCTTGAAATGTGGTTATTACAAAGTGAGTTGAGCAGGAAATGTAAGAGATGCAGTAGGTTTTGAAGACAGTACAAAGATATAACCTAAGATATCTTCATGATAATATTAATTTCGATTATATGTTGAAATGATCATATTATGGATATGTTGGGTTAAAGAAAGTATAATGTGAAAATAAGTTTTACCTTTATGAAGTGATTAATAGACATTTTAAACTGCATATGTGGTTCACATTATATTTCTATTGGATATTTTTGGCCTTGACAACTAAGAATACATTCCTTGGCTTATCTAATAAAATCTATTATATTTTCCAGCTTTCTTTCCCAACATATATATCACGCACTACATTCACTTTAGACGATTGTTATTGCTGACGATGTCCCTCTTTATCATCTTCATGTCTTTGCTCATGTTGTTGACTTCTGTTAGCGCTCCCCATGCCCTACTCCTGCCTGTCTGTCAAGACTCTCATTAGCTAGTAACTACAACTTAATTCAAGAACACTTAAGCTAAAGGACATTTTATTGGCGTGTGTAGCTGGAAAGTCTAACTACCCAAGCTATAATAATTGTTACCTTACTGGTGATGCTTGGACCACATACAAATCCAGGAAACAAGAATGTGTCAACCCCACACAAACCAGACAGCCTGAGGGTAGAAGAGAGGTTATCCTCAGGGGGAAGTCAGAGTGATGATCTCAGAAAAAAAAGAAATGGCAGACAAAGTTCACAGATGGAATTACATTGTCAAAAATCTACAGTCCTTCGAAGTTTATCTCAGATAGCCTCCCTTCAGGGAAGTCTTTCACCTCTCAAATTGGATGTTGTTTCTTACTTTTAAAAACCCCAATCTGTATTATTTATAACCCTCCTGGGGCAATTGCCATATTCAATGTTTTATTATATTTATTTCCATGATCACATTAGCTCTCTTTCCATTTTATTACAATATTCTAATGAGGCCCTCATGAGTCATAGAGTATATACTAGAAATCACATATTTATTGAATTGAATAGAATTTAACATTGACTTTTTTTCAGGTGGGAAGTTTATGTACCAAAACAAAGTAATCTAGGGCCAAAATTAACTAAAAGAAAATTAATATAGTTAAGGTTTCTGACACCATCTATATAAAATTAGCACAGAGGTGCAGGATAAAAGCTGTGGAAGAGACCTAAGCCCTGCAAAGTTGCAGCTATGGTGAGAAATCAACAAATCTATTATTTCTAAGTTTGCTTTCACCTCAATAGAGAACAACTGATTATCTTCATGTACTGACCTCTGGGGAGTGAAAATAAATATATTTTCCCTTAAACAATGAGCCTGATGCCTCACAAATCTCCTTTATGGCATCCAGAAATTTGACTACTCAAAGGGCATGAGCATCTCTAATTTCTGGGGATCCCACCTCCTGCTTACCTCCCTTCTAAACTTTTTCTGTGATGACTTACTGCTCAGGGGTTAGGAGTCTATGGCTGTAGGACTTGCTTTATAGATAACATCTATTGTAAAACCTAAGAATGATGTATGAGTTTTTCTAAACTTTGCACTCTGATTTACCTGTGACATCATCTGGAACCATGACACATACCAAAAAACTGACTCTACTGATCCTGTGACCCACTCCCAGAAAGTGGCTCTGCAACCTTAAGAACCTGGTCAGGCTGTAACATTTTTATGAGAGATAAAAAGTAATACTTAATTGCTGTATTCATATAATGTGTGCAGAAAATTCTAATTTGCAATAATAAAATATTTTTAAATGACCTTGATTTTATATATTGCTTTATAGGAAAAAAAAAAATTGTTGTAGAGAAAAAGGTTTGGAAAAGGAGGAAATGAGAAAGCAAAGAAAAACAGGTAAGCTAAAAAGAAAATCAGGTGAAGTAGAAGAAAGAAAGGCAGAGAAAGGAGAAGCACACAGTGAAGCAGAATGGGGAGCTAAGATTAAAATTCACCTTTAAATTTCTAGCCATTAAAAACAAAGGAAAAGAAAAAACAGGAAAACAAAAAACTTTTATCACATGGGGTAAAAATATAGACTGTTCCTGATTTGCCATGTCAAGTGGCATGGGGTATAGTCATTCTATGGGTTCTTGAACTTACCACAGAAAAGAATTTCAGAGCAAGTCCAATGTATAGTATAAGACAAGATTTATTAGAAAGAAAAAACATGCTCAAAGGCCATATGCTTGCCTTTAACAAGAAGATTTACTTAATTTTACAATGATGAGTAAGCAAACTATTTCATAAGCTAGGAATGGAGGTTGCAGATATTTGTTCTTAAATTTGATGACCATCTCTCAACATTTTATGGTCACAAGGATCTTCTAAATAATGAAAGTTACTGCCTAACTAGATGTAAACTTTTTTTAGAATATCATATCTGTGTTTTGAATAAATCTCTATTGCTTTTGTGATTTACTACACCGGTAGTTTCACATTCCAATCCACATGTTAGTCAGGCCTGAGACAACTGATTGGTTGAGTGAAGGTCATGTACCAATAAGAAAGAGAGTAGAATCCTTACCCTGTTCTAAAATAGGCCTGCCTAAGAAAAACCTGTCCAACTATTTCTAAACTACATGCAATGCCAACTATGCCTGTGTCTGTTCTACTTTAAAATGGTGCAAAAGTGATACAAATTAAATAGAAATTGTACTTTGAAGTTTGAATTCTGATATTTTCCCTGGCTAGTGATTTGTGGTACAGCACCTTCTCTTGATGCTGGATAGTTTCAGAAAACTACAGCTCCCAGTCAGCTGTGCAATTAGGAGAGTAAAGAACCAATACTCTGCAGTGTACCATGTGGTCAGTGATTTTTGGATACTGTATTTTATTTTCATACCCCATCATGTCTATAAAATATCCATCTGTGTGAAATATTCAATATTTTATTATAAAGTAGGTTTTATGTTAGATGATTTTGCCTGACTGTAAGCTAATGCAAGTATTCTTGGCATGTTTAAAGTAGGCTAGGCTAAGCTATAAGGTTGGTGTATTAAATATGCTTTCAACTTACTAAATTTCCTATTTATGATTGGTTACCTAATTGTATTAATAAATCAGGACACATCTGCAAGCTTAGACTAAATTAAAAAGCAAACAGCATTTTTGAGAAAAAAAAGTGTTAACAGAATTACAGCTAAAACAGTGCCTGGTACATAGTAGATTTGTTAAATGAATAAAGAAAGCCTTGTACTCTTTATATATAAGGAAATTTGCAAACAAAACTATGGTAGAAAAACTGTCAAAGGACATGGTCAAAATAAGAAACATAAAATATTAATAAGCAGTGAAAATACAAGTTAAAAATTTTGTATACAAAATACAAAATAAAACAATGAAATATATTTAGCTTACACAATTGAAAATGTGTGAATACAAATTTATACTTTTCTGGAAAACAATTTGGTATTGTATTGTTTAGCTTCTGCTGCATAACAAAAACCTCTACCATTGTGGTGGCATACAAAACCAAGCATTTATTAGTCTATTTCAGCATATATGAGTCATACCAACTTTCCGGAGTAGTAGGGGTGATCCTACTTTATGCTGAAATTCCAGCTGGTATGGTTTCTCCTCCACATCACTTATCCTTCACCTGAAACCAATGACCTAACCAGGGCAAATTTTTCTCACAGTAATGGCAGAAGCACCACAGAGAAAGTGGGAAGGTGCCACATTCCTTAAGACCTACACTTGGACCCTAAGGAGTTTAGCACATTGGAACTGCCACAGACTATAAGCCAGAGCAAATCACAAGACTAAACTCCAATTCTAAGAGCAAGGATATATGTTCTACACAAAATGAAACCATGTCAAGGTTGTGGATTCAGCAAAGGAGGAGAAAGTGGGCCAAGAATTTAACCTTCCTAAAGTACTTTTTAGACACTTTTCTACTTATTTATTTATTTATTTATTTATTTTAGAGAGAAGGTCTTGCTCTATCATCCAGGCTGGAGTCCAGTAGCATGATCATGGTTCATTGCAGCCTCAGACTCCTGACTCAAGCAATCCTCTTGCCTCAGCCTCTCAAAGTATTGGGATTATAGGCAGCTAGCCTACTTCTGTGCTTTTTAAAAATAATAGTCCTGGAGTCTCAAAGTGGCAGCTCAAATGCCAAATTCTGCTCTTGTCTGTGGTTGCTGTTGTCATTGTGTATTGGTTGTATTTTGAATGCCCTTAATGTGGGTGATGAATTTTACAGTACTTATCATGGGCTTCACCATTCCATTTAGCTGCTTTATGTAGACCTGTCTTCACCCTGAAGCAGGGTGACCTTGAGTTCGCTGGTTTATAGTTTCAAAATTCCACAACTATTTCTAATTTTGAAATTCATCAAAGGCCTAAATATAAGAAAATAGACAAATTAAGATCCAGATATAATAGACAGCATTCTATATATAAAAATTGATTTATAAATTGTATTCCATAACATTTAGAAATTTTCCAATATGGTAATGAAAAACATCAGAACTAACAGTTCTATGTAATTACTATAAATTTAATAAATAAAATACTGCATTATTAAAATATTCATTACTAAAGAAAGACTGGTAAAAAATATATCAAAATAATATAAGTGGCCATTTCTGAATGGAGAGATTACCAATGATTATTTTTTCTATATATTTTTCTGTATTTTTATCAATTCCCTACAATGAATGCTACTGCTTTTATAATCAGAAAACATACATAAAAATAAGTTACCCTCTTACCCACAAATCTAAGATAAGACATTTAAACATTGATCATGCTACTGGGCTTTGAAAGTAATTGCATAGTACTGTCCTTCTCAGTTTGCACCTTGAAAGCTAAATACAGTGGTTCCATACTTAGTAAATACTCGATATTCACTCCTCCCTCTGTATGGTATAGTCCCTTATATTATTTATCAATGTATTTCCTTCCAAGAATAAATTATATACAGCATTAAGAACAGTTATGGCTTTATAGTTCTCATGTCACTTAGCACAATGCCTTATGCACAAAAATAACAAAACTACTAATAATGTGCTATATTCATTATTTCATTTAATCTTCATCACAGTCTTACAAATTATGTAATGTCATGCCCTCTTGGTTCCTCATTTTACAGATAAGAAAGCTGAAATTATGAGATTAAGTAATTTGCATAGAATAAGTGACAAAGCTAGGAATTGAACCCAAGCAGTTTGGTTCCGGAGTTCACTCTGAACAAAGTAAAGTCAATAAGTATCCTGGTCCTGGGTCTATGTCTATCAAATCCATTTATTCTCTTTATCTGTTTCCCCCTGTATCCTATGGGGTCTTACTCCTATAGCTGGTGTTAGTCAGACTCTTCTCTTAGTTTAACCAGTGAGAGATATGAGTGGGATATTGGAGGACTGGAGGAAGGCAGAAAGTCGAATCACTCCCTCTTCTTGCCTTGGGCTGTCTCTCCACCCAGTCTAGTGCCCAATAGACTGGTCTACCATGATTCCAGCTTCTACTGTGTGGCCTTGGTTCCTCCTGAATTATCTACTTCCTTTTCCCCTCCAGTCAGGGATTCTAACAGTTTCTTGTTACTAATCTGCCTCACTGACCTCTTTGGCCTAGCCTAGTAAATCAATTCCATGGATTAAGTGCTCTATTTCAAAACTCACAAATCTTTCCTGAGTAAAATGCTTTTTCTGAAGAATACCTGCTGATTTTTACATTCAAGCTTCATATATTCCATAAGTTTTTCCATTGGTTTTTATAAAGGAAATGTTTATATTTACGTTCTAAAACTCTATAGACCATTCTAAACAAAATGAAATCCCTTGGAAAACCTTGCATTACATTGCAAATATAAAAGGTAGATCATCAGAATCAGAGTCCTGTCCTCAAATTTGTTTGTTTGGAATTGACTGCCATCAATACAGAAGGGCAGATAACTATATTCACTGCTATAACTCCATCTTTCAGAGTCAGTGTCTCGGGATATAGTTAAGTGCTCATTAAATATTTTGTTAAATTAATGCTATGAGTTGCTTTAGTTATCTGATAACTAATCTATAAATTTCAAAGGAATTTCACTAAAACATCTCTGACTGAATTGCAAATTAACTGGTTAATCACTTTTGTTGTTTTTTTTTACAATAAATGTTTAAAACTTCATGAAATGTTCTCTGATTGAAGAAGGAAGACAACAGAGACCTGGGAAAAAATTACTCATTTCTAACCATCAGCAGCCAGATCATGGGTTATTTAAGAAAGTGTCTAGAAAACCCAAATATCTTCATGTGTTCAGACAAAAAGAGAGAAGGGATCTTTCTAAATCGACCTTCTATATGATCTAGCAATTCACCTTCTGGGAATATACCTGGAGGAATGCAAATCATTCTGCAAAAAAGACACCTGTACACTCATGTTTATTGCAGCACTATTCACAATAGCAAAAACATGGAAACAACCGTGCTGCCCATCGAAAGTGAACTGGATACAAAAATGTGGTACATATACATGATGGATATAAAGAAGGACAAAGT
>NW_007247707.1:0-20096 GCF_000164805.1 Carlito syrichta | reverse complement strand
CCTTCTTATCTACAGGGTGCCTGAATGAAACGTCATTGTACACCTACCCTTAACTGTACCCCACAAAACCATAATAAAAACTACTGATTAATGAAAAAAAAAAAAAACTTCATGAAATGTTCTCTGATTGAAGAAGGAAGACAACAGAAACCTGGGAAAAGATTACTCATTTCTAACCATCAGCAGCCAGATCATGGGTTATTTAAGAAAGTGTCTAGAAAACCCAAATATCTTCATGTGTTCAGACAAAAAGAGAGAAGGGATCTTTCTAAATCGACCTTCTATATGATCTAGCAATTCACCTTCTGGGAATATACCTGGAGGAATGCAAATCATTCTGCAAAAAAGACACCTGTACACTCATGTTTATTGCAGCACTATTCACAATAGCAAAAACATGGAAACAACCGTGCTGCCCATCGAAAGTGAACTGGATACAAAAATGTGGTACATATACATGATGGATATAAAGAAGGACAAAGTTATGAACTTCATAGCAACTTGGATGCATTTAGAGTCTATAGTACTCAGTGATCTATCACAGAAACAAAGATCTGAGTACCACAGATTCTCACTCATAAGTGGACACAGAACATTTATCATAATACTATAAGAAAGGGATTGGGCCAGGCTCAGTGGCTCAGCCTGTAATCCCGCACCTTTGGGAGGCTGAGGTGAGTGGATTGCCTGAGCCCGCGGGTTCCAGACCTGCCTGGGCAACTTGGCGAGACCTCATCTCTACAATAAATCAAAAATCAGCCGGGCGTGGTGGTGCGCGCCTATAATTCCAGCTACTCAGAAGGCTGAAGTGGAAGGATCGCCGGAGCCCAGCGGGTTGAGGCTGCGGTGACCAGGAGCGGCCACTGCACTCCGGTCTGGGCGATGGAGTGAAACGCCAACTCAAAAAAAAAAAAGGGATTGGCAGTAGCAGGTCACTGCCAGGGGAGGGAGGGAGAGTGGGAAACATAACATCAGTAAGAGTACCTGATCCCAAACCAGGTGAAGTGAGGACCAATGGGAGGCCTGAACTTCACGTGTATGATAACCACTTATGTACCTAACCTTATGTATCCCACATCTCTAAAATTTAAAAAATTAAAAACTTAAAATAAAAAAAGCAGAAGACAAAACTAAGCCTCTGAGGGCCAGAATTTACCCCCTACTCACTCTAGCACAAGTGTCAAGAGACTTTTTGAGAAAAATTGCATTTTTGGCAGAAACATTATAGGCTGTGGATAATCAATCTCCATTTCATTATGTGTAAAATGTGAACAATATCACAATCTATATCCCAAGAAATAGGGAAGATAATCTTTGTGAAAGATAATATGTTATGAACTGTAGAGTCAGTTTGCAAGAAACCAAAAGATCAAATTATCTTCAAAAAAAGGAAACTTCATACATTATGCACCCCTAATGCATACACACTTCAATTATTTGGGCCCACAACATGACCTATTTTAGTGGAATACATTCTAGCATTTTCAGGCTAAACATCTTCTCTAGAAACCTATATACTGGTGAAAAACTGAAAATTCCTGCCAGTTCACATTCCTTCAAATAGGAAGTCACTTGCAAGAGCAACAGAAGTGTTTCAAATGTTCACTCTATCATTTATGTCTGTTTTGTATTTCATACTGGAAATTAATACTGAAAACTGGAAACTGATACAAAGACTGGATGATTACTGACCATACAAGGAGAACAAGCCACTGGGGCACTCCTGTGTTGTAACTTCTGTGGTATTTTAAAAGCCAGAAGATAAAAAGATTTTTTTTTTAAATCAGAAAGTCAAAATCTGAGGTACTTAATGAAGGCTCATACAATCCAAGCATAAATTGCAAGTGATCCAAGTAAAAAAAAAAACGTTGCAAAACCTTTGTTCCTTTCTTTCTATCAACAGGGCGTCATTTTTCTTCACTGTCCAGGAGGGCTGCGTTGGAAAAATACTCCTTAATTAGCTTCGTCTGTGTTTATCATGAGTGATAATTTTTAAATGGTTCTCTGAGTGACCTTTTCTTTTCCTCACTACCAATTTGACATGGTTTGTTTTTCAATCTTCTCTAGGAGCTTATGGCGGGCAAGGCTGTGCCTCCGGGTCTCACAGTCTGGAGTTCAGGTAGTGACACTGTGGAGTTCTAGCTGTGAGGTCTATGGGAGGTACTTTTGTGCTAAACAAGTATAGACCCTGGATACTCCAAGAAAAGGTCGGCATTGCCACTTCGGAGTTCTCTTTTCTCACGGTAGCCTGGCAACCAGACTGCGTCTCTTTGATGGGGGGCGTTCCTACTAGAAAACAGCTTTATGAAAAGTGTCAGGGTCATCTTTAGAAACCCAAAGAAAACAAAACAAAACCCCCCAAAAAAGCCTACCACCAAGAAGGCAAAGAAAAAAAAACGCACAACTCAATTATTCAGCTGCACACAACTGCGCCTGTCAGGTCTTGGTAACAACACTCACTTGAATTTAATTAAGTTTGTCCATGTAGCCTGTGAACCGCTCTCCAGACCTGCTGGAAGGGGATGAAAAGCCTGAAGGCAGGCCCCGTGAGGCCATTGTTGATAAGGAAGGGCATAACATTCCCAAGTTAGGTAAATTCCCATCCTCTTGCACACGAAGGCGCTGGGGGAATAAGCTTTTGAAGGGAAGGGAGTGTCAGAAAGTTGGGTGGCCCAGACAGCCAAGACAGAACTTTTCCCACCAACAACATATCCGCCCCCTCTGGAGACAAGTGCTGAAGGTGAAGTGCCTGGCCTTTGTTACTTAGAAGTCAAATAATTTAATTCAAATACCAGTTCTGTCACTTGCTAATTCTGTGACTTTGGGGAAGTTAACTAACCTCACAAGTCGCAGTTTCCTCATTTTGAAGCTGAAAAGTCAAAACTACCTGAAAGATGGATTAGGATTCAATGAGGTCATATTGGTAAAATGCCTGACACTTATTGACTCTCAATGACTCTTCTCTCTTTCCTGCTTAAGTCCTTTAAAGCATATTCCCATCTATTATAAAATAATTTCCAAACTTGGTAACATGAAAGTGAACCTTCAAAATGTAGCCTTGGCAGTATCTGCCTGTTGCCTCCAAAATTCTCTCAGAACTACCTGTCTTCTTCCATGTGCCTTTTTCTATTGCTATACCTGTGCACACATTTTTTTTTCTTTACCAAAATATCTTTTCCAGTCATTCTTCAAGAGCCTGTTCAAGTACTCCAAACTCTTATCTTAGCTCTCCCAAGCAGAATTAACTTCTCCAGCCCTTGGGTTTCCATAGCATTTTGTACTTTTCTCAATTAAAAAATTTTGCCCATGGCAACCCCCTTGGGCCCCCTCTTACTGGGGGGGCTTTTCTGCCCTCTCAATAAATCCTGCTTTCTCAAAAAAAAAAAAAAAAAATTTTTTTTTTTTTTTTTTACCCAGTAGATGTAAATGCTTTGAGAGTTTCTCCCCAACAAACCATAATCTTCTTATAGGCATGGATGGGTACCATTTATTTTTGTGTTATTCCAATATTTATTTTAATTCAGTAGTCAATAAATATTTGATTAATGAATGGACAATTTCCAAAATATCTTTATTTAGTTCACTTTAAAATTTACATTTAAAACAATCTAGGAAGGGATGCTTATGATTTTTTGGCACCTCCCAAAATCATCATGGAGTATCTGTACAGAAATTCATAAACCTGAAGTCTGAAGCATGATGAAGGGTACTGAAATAAGAATAAAAGAGTTAGAAATGAACTGATAATTCTGAATCTATAGACAGCTTGACCAGAGCACACTGAAATCTCTTCCCTAATAAGGTAACAAACCCAAAACAGAGAAAAGATATGGTCATTATTAGAAATTTTAACTGTTCAAATATTTGCAAATAGTTCCATTCCATTAAAATGAAACAATAATTTTGGTAATATTGATTATTATTATTTTCAATTTTAGTTTTCTTTTGATTACTTTGAGTAAAATTATTCTGATTTAATTTTAAATAATTTGGAATTGTTTTGATTAATTCAATTCTAATTTAGTAAGTTTCTTTCTGAAAATGTTATTCTATTGAAAAAAGACGTAATTAGAACCATAGATTTATACACTTGGGAACTCAAAATACCTTAAATATCAACTACTCCTCCATCTTTTTTTTTTTTTTACAAGTAAGAAAAGGGACACCTAGAAATGTTACAAAACTTGCTTAAGTTTTACCACTAGTCAGAGCCAGACTAGGATTGAGTTCTCTTGTCTCCCCACTTAAACCTCTCTTTCCCGCAAACTACAGAAAGGAAGAACCTGCTGGTGATATGGAAATGGTGGAAATCTTGGGAAAATGTTAACATTTTACCATAAGGGGCATCTTCCATAATGAACTCACCTTGCATAGACCTGAGCTTCTAGGAATTCTAAGTCATTCACAGCTGACTTGAAAACAAATCTTTGTTATTATCATTCTTCACTTAGAATTAACTCTTGATTTCTCACCTCAGCCAGTGTGATGTCTGCCTTTCTCTTACTCCAGCTATGCAAAATGTGGCCTATGGATCAATGCCCATCTGTGGAAGCAAGAGTAAGAAGCTTGTATAGCATTTTACATTGCCATTATATCAACATGTATGATGGATGGGCATATCTTACTGAACAGGATGTATTATTTGCCTATATACACACTTTCAATGAATGTGTCACTGCTTTTGTAATTGTTTTCTGATATTGGTTTTGATATCACCTGTTAAAATATGATTTTACGATGCTGAGCCTAATGAAAAGATATGGGCTTGTATTTTGTATGCAGTTTTCTTCATTTATTTTATAGTTATTTTTAAAATTGTAGTTACGAAATGAAATATGCCCCTCATTCATGCTCTTGCCTCCCTCTGGCTGTTCCTTCTTTCCAGCAATACAAGCTCTCTCTGCCTTTGCACTTATAACTCCTGCCCACAGGTCTCCTCATGGCCAACTCCTTCTTTCATCATTCCAATCTCAAGCTAAATGTTACTACCTCAGGGTAATATTCCCCTATGTTCACACTAAGCAACGTGGCCCCTTCTAGTGGCCCTTTGTATTTACCTGATAAAGCATTTGCATAATTCATACTATTATCTGAACCTCCCTGGCTTCATTGTTTCTTTACTTGTTTATCATCTGCAAGGACTTTGTCTCATTCACTTTAATGTCCCTGGTACCTACATAAGGTCACTTTGTTGATACTGTGGGATGTTGTGGAAGGAACCCAGATACTGTTTTAGGCCAATGACAAAAATTAAATTATTCTCTTCCTTGTCATAGGCCTATTATAGAGGTATTAACATCCCTATTGACAGGTGAGGAATCTGACATTCAGAGAAATTAAGAAATTTATCAGAGATTACACAGTCACATTGGCATTTCTGATTTCTAAGCTTTACACCTGTGGTAGGTAGGAATTGCTTTCAAACATTGACGTCTGTAATAAATTGACATTCAAGCCAATAAGAGATATTCAATTATTTAGAGATATTTTCTGCTTCAAGAGAGGTATGTGACTCATTTTAAACTAAAATCAAGAGAATTAATTGTTACTTCTATAAATGTGTGCTCATCAAATTATCCGATTACAGTTGCCAGAGGAAACAAACAAAATACAGGATTTCCAGTCAAATTTGAGTCACAAATAAACAATAAATGATTGTTTAGTATCTGAAACATACTTATACCTAAAAATTATTAGTTGTTTATCTGAGAAACAAATCTAAGTGAGCATCTCTTATTTTGTCTAGCAACTTCAATTCAGGAGTAAAAACAGTAATTTTAGTAATAGAAATTAGTGGCCATTCCATGAATGCATGAATGGATTGAAGTTTAAATGCAGCCAAGGAAGTTGTATTAGTTTCTCCAGAGAAACAGCATACACACACACACACACACACACACACACACACACACACACACACACACATATTATATTTACAGAGAGAGAGAGAGAAAAAGAGAGAAAGACAGATTCATTATTGAAACTGACTCATATGATAATGGATGCTGAGAAGTTCCACCATCCGTGGTCTGCAAGTTGGAAAACTAGAAAAGCCAGTGGTATATTTCAATCTAAGTTAGAAGTTAGAATTAAAGGGTTTTGCTAGAGTAAGTCTCAGACTTCCAAGGCTCAGGAACTTAGAGCTCTGATATCCAAGGACAAGATGGATGTCCCAGCTCAAAAAGAAAGAGACAGAATTCTCCCTTTCCCTGCCTTTTTGTTCTATTTTAGCTTTCAACAGATGGGGTGATGCCCATGTACATTGGTAAGAGAATCTTATCTACTAATTAAGCAAACTAATCAGTAGGGTCCAGAAACACCTTCACAGACACACTGAAACATAGTATTTTACCAACTGTTTGAGGGTCCTTTAGCCTAGTCAAGTTAGCACATAAAATTAACCCTCACAGAAGTGTTGCAAAAATATGCGAATTTATTGCCAAAAAGTTTATAGGTTGTTTTTTCAACACATCTCTGAACAACTGCATTCCTAACAGGGCTTATGCCACCAGGCAGACATGGGTAGAATTATTTGTCAGAAACAAAACAAGTGTTTGTTTCAAGGTGACAGCTTTAAAAGGAACTAGGACAATTCATCATTTCAAATAAAGAGACAGCTGAGGAGTGATTTGCTAACAGCAAACAAATATGTGAGAATGATTATATAATAGTTATCAGCTGCTTTAAATTTCCACTGAGGTCCAAAGAAGAAATAAATGACTGAAGCTAGCCCATGAGGCATTTAATTTGTTTTGGACATATTATTTAAGGACTTCCTGAGAGTAAAGTTTCTAAAAGTTTGTGTGTGGCATCCTTTGATAAAAACACTGTCTGGCTTCAGTCAGTTCCTTTGACAAGCCAGAACTGGTTTCAGCTGTAGGCCAAAGGCACTGTGTCAAGGATATAAAATGAGGAGAGACTGATTTGGATCCTATAGATGTCAAGAAATAAAAATCTCACCATAATCAAGATCATGTGCTACAGTTTATTGTAAACTTTCCTAATCTTGGTACGAATAGTCATGTATCAAGTTGTTACCGTAACTCAGTCTAAGAGCCTCAACACAAATTAACAGATTCCAGAGTGTAAAAATCCTGTCTCTTTATCTGAAGTTTCCCATATTTACAAAAAAAAAAAAAAAAAGGCCTTTCTCCTTCCACGTCTGTTTTTTTGGGGGGATTTTTTTTAGTTTTTCCCCTAGAAATACCTATTAACAGATTGCAGAAGAGTGGTATTTTGCATGACAATAAAATTAATACCTGAGGCTGGATAATTTATTTAAAAAAAAAAGAAGAAGTTTATTTGGCTCATGTTTTTGTAGACTGTACAAGAAGTATGGCACTAGAATTTTCATTAGGTGAGGGCTTCAGGCTGCTTTAATCATAGTGATAAAAGGAGCACCGATGTGTGCAGAGATCACATGGTGAGAGAGGAAGCTAGAGCAGAGGGTGGAGGGGGGATGTGTGGCAATGTCAGGCTCTTTTTAACAACCAGCTCTTGCAGGAACTAATAGAATTAATAGAGTGAAAACTCACTCACTATGAAAAGGACAGACTATTTGTGAGAGAGCCAGTCTCATGACTTAAACACCTCCCATTAGATCTTTCCTCTAATATTGGCATCAAATTTAAAAATGAGGTTGTAGGGGATCAAACACTGAAATCATAGCAGCAATGTATTGTAACGTCTGTGTACCTGAATTCTGTAAAAAGACTTGAACAGAGCCCCTGCTTCAACCTTTGAAGAAGTACCTGCCAGCAACATCTGCCAAAGGCCAATCCTGCGAAATGCTTTATCATTCAGGCCGAGATTCAGCATCTTGACACTGACCACTACCCTCTGAATGGAGGATGTTCTAGAACTCTAATTATGAATGTGAGAGTCAGAGGCCACCACCAATGAGCTCCCTTAAGCACCAAAGTCCACGTGCCTCCAAGTGGTTTAATGTGTAACACGGGAGCCCTGCTGTTGAGCATCTCATAACAGCCATTACCTAAGAAGTTGGCTGAACCCAGTTTAGATGGTTTCTGAGTCTAGAATAAAAGAAATTCTAGTTTACTTTCGTTCACCACTAATGCCCTTCTTAAATGTGTTTAACCATTTCCCTACAACCCCTTACAAGCTGTTTGTGTTTCATGCTGTGTTTGCCTCTTTTCAAAAGCGCTTAGGTAAAACACAGAGAAACAGGGTGAAGATTTGCCCCTCCTCTAGGTACTTTCTACAAATAAGTGAGGAAACAACAAGGAAGATGACTGCAACTGTTGTATGATTCCTTTACAAGAAAATCTAGGTCTTTTCTTCCCCTATGAATTTTTACTTGGTTTATTGATCAGGTGATAGCACCCTGGTTATGTTTCTCAAAACTCCTTATACTTTTTTTTTTTTTTTTTGAGTTGGAGTCCCACTCTGCCACCCAGACTGGAGGGCAGTGATCGCTCCCGGCCACCTTAGCCTCGACCTGCTGGGCTCCGGCCATCCTTCTGCCTCAGCCTTCCAAGTAGCTGGAACTACAGGCGTGGGCTACCACGCCCGGCTAATTTTTTTTTATTTATTGTAGAGATGAGGTCTCGCCAAGTTGCCCAGGCAGGTCTTGAACCCTCAGGCTCAGGCAATCCACTCACCTCAGCCTTCCAAGCGTGGAATTACAGGCTGAGCCACAGAGCCCGGCTTACTTTTTTTGAAATTAGTGTTTTCTGTTATACTATAAGCTCTATGTGGGCACAATTTTTCTTTCTTTCTTTCTTTCTTTCTTTCTTTTTTTTTTTTTTTTGAGTTGGAGTCTCACTCTGTCGCCCAGACTGGAGTGCAGTGGCCGCTCCCGGCCACCGCAGCCTCGCCTACTGGGCTCCGGCGATTCTTCCATCTCAGCCTTCCAAGTAACTGGAACTACAGGCAGGCGCTACCACGCCCAGCTAATTTTTTATTTATTGTAGAGATCATGTCTCACCAAGTTGCCCAGGCGAGTCTCGAACCCGCGGGCTCAGGCAATCCACTCACCTCAGCCTCCCAAAGGCGCGGGATTACAGGCTGAGCCACTGAGCCCGGCTTTCTTTCTTTTTCACTGCTGCCTCAATACTTAGTCCAGTGTGTGTGTGTGATACAGAATAAATACACATAAAATATTTTAAATTTAATCCAATTTCCTCATATTATCTCCAGATTGGTGTTGGATTAGGTGAATGAATACAATTTACCTTTAATAGAACCAAATATGATAATAAAACATCTGCAAAAAAATATGATCTGCAAAAAAATATGATCTGCAAAAAAAGTGGGAAAAATTGGTCCATTACTCATACTCACAAATGGGGTACATATAGCCAAAGTCATCATTATTGATTGAAATTTTTGAGACAATTGGCTTCACGCCAAGCTAGTGACAAAACACTGCTCTTGTACTTGGAGTTCAGGAATGCAAAATCCTACCTCTGTCAACCCATCCAACCTTATTTCTCACAGCTAATAACTATGATCAAGACAAGCTGACGGCTCTAGCCCTCATGCATGCATTCTCTCTCTCTCTCTCTCTCTCTCTCTCTCTCTCTCCCTGCCATGCATGGCATGCACTTGAAGCCATTCCTATTTTTGTAACGTAATTCAAAGTTATGGTTTTGTTTTTTTTTAAATCTCAAATTACCTCCTTTTTCTTACCTACATAAATATAGGCCACCTAGCCTTCCAGGGTCTGCTGAAGGTTTTCCCTAAAGGCACCACAACTCAATAATATTTATTAAAATATCAGATTTAAATTTCTCTCTTTTTTTAAGAGACAGGGTCTCACTCTGTCACCCAGGCTGGAGTGCAGTGGTATGATCATAGCTCACTGCAGCCTCAAACTCCTGGGTTCAAGCGATCCTGCTGTCTCGGTCTCTTAAATAGCTGGGGCTACAGGCACACGTCTCCACTCCTGGCTAATTTATTTTTATTTTTTTAGAATCTCATTTTGTTACCCAGGCTGATCTTGAACTCCTGGCCTCAAGTGATCCTCCTGCATGGCTGAGACTACAAAGGTGGCAGTAAATTTCTGTTTAATCTCTGCAGAACAATTAGCACCTTACATATCATCACACCCTCTTATTGACACGTGTAATTTAGCTCTTTACTATATCAGTATAATTTTATATAATGTTCATCTCATTGTCAAGTTGTTTATATATGAATAGTTTATTTCAGTATATTAAAATGTTAAATATCTCATAGTTATTTTATAACTCACAGTATATATTATAAAATTGCTCATGTTTCCTAGCAATCAATAAATTACACAAAAATTGCCATTTGGGGCCCACCTGACTTTATTAAAAATAATATCAACAAAATTTGGATTTCTAAATGCTTTATTAGGAGATACATTGAGGAAATGGAAATAACATGTTATGTAAGATGCCTCTTAGTACTACTTAATTTAATTCCTAAAATACACTGTGGTGTATATTACCATAGTTCCTTTTGCGGATATGAAAATTGAGGCTTATAAATGTATACAGGGAGAATATCTATTTATCTACCTATCATGTAAAATCTGTGCCTTAATTCAAGTGTATCTCCTAAATGTGCATAAACAAACACACACACACACACACACACACAGAAAGGTAGAGACACAGAGAGACAGAATTTGAACTGATGTCTGTATGACCCTTTTGAAATCTATGATCTATTAATTTATCCACTTTTCCTAAGTCTGTTGTGATTTACACCTATTTTGCTCATCATCTTTGTCTGAGAATTAGGGAAAGTTTCTTTATTAATATAAGTACATCAGATTTTTTTAAACTATCACTTAAATGCTTTTTATTTTGCATATACATTTTGTTCATGCACTTATGGAAGAGGAAAAACAATTAACAGCAGAAACAGTAGCCAGTATTATAGACATCTCGATTCAGTTTATACAATTCTGACTGCAAAATTAAAGTGTAACAAATTTTTTACCCAAAGGGTGCCAAAACCATTACATTCAGATCAGCTACAGACCAGATCAGAGCTTTCAGTGGAAATTTTGAACAAATGGAATCAAGATCCTGAAGCATTACTTTGAAAAATTGTAACCAGAGTTGAAACATGGCTTTACCAGTATGATGCTAAAGACAAATCACACTCAAAGCAATGGCTACCAAGGGATGGATATTGTCCAGTCAAAGAAAACACAGACTAGTCAAGAGCAAATGTCATAGCAACAGTTTTAGAGGATGCTCAAGGCATTTTGCTTCTTGCCTTTCTGAAGGGCTAAAAAATGTTAACATCTGCTAATTATATTAATAAGACAATGGAATATTATACGCCATAAAGAAGGACAAAATCATGAACTTCACAGCAACCTGGATGAATTTAGAGTCTATAATACTGAGTGATCTATCATAGAAACAAAGAACTGAGTATCACATGTTCTCACTCATAAGCGGACCTTGAACAATTATCTTTTTTTTTTTTTGAGTTAGAGCCTCACTCTGTCACCCAGACTGGAGTGCAGTGGCTGCTCCCGGCCACCGTAGCCTTGACCTGCTGGGCTCTGGCGATCCTTCCACCTCAACCTTCCAAGTAGCTGGAACTACAGGCGTGCGTTACCATGCCCGGCTAATTTTTTGATTTATTGTAGAGATGAGGTCTCACCAAGTTGCCCGGGCAGGTCTCAAACCCACAGGCTCAGGCAATCTACTCACTTCAGCCTTCCAAAGCGTGGGATTACAGGCTGAGCCACCGAGCCCGGTTGAACAATTATCTTAATACTATAAGAAAAGAACAGGCAGTAGTGGGAAACTGCTAGAGACAGAAGGGAGGCAGGATTGGCAGTAGTTGGAGTCTGCCGGCTGGGGTACACCTCATCGACAAGGGTACATGCATAATGAGCATGTATATACCTAACCCTGAATTGAACCTCACATCTTTAAAATAAAAACATTAAAACAAACAAATAAATAAATAAAAAGAATGTTTTGAGAAAGTTAGCCAAAGCTCTAGCAGAAAAGTGCCCAGAAAAGCTTCACCAGAAAGAGAGAGTGTCCTTTTCCACCACAACAATGCTCCTGCTTATTCTTTTCTTCCAAAAAGGGCAATTTTTAGAGAGTTTTGATGGAAAATCCTTAGGCATCCACCTTACAGTCCTGATTTGGCTCCTTCTGACTTCTTTTTGTTTCCTAATCTTGAAAATTCTGTAAAGGGAACTCATTTTTCTTTAGTGAATAATGTAAAAAAAAAAAAAAAAAAAAAAAGCTGCATTAACATGGTTAAATTCCCAGGACTCTCAGTTCTTTAGAAATGAGCTAAATGACTGGTACTATCACTTACAAAAGTGTCTTGACCTTGATGGAGCTTATGTTGAGAAATAAAGTTTGTATTGTTTATTTTTATCTTTTAATTCCATTACTTCCATAAACTTTTGAAGTTCTCTCATATATCTTAATACATTCAAAGTATGAAATATAAGCAAACCATCCAACTCAAATATTTAATATTTAAATTTGAGTTCTCATTCTTAGTAACATTCCTGAAGAACATATACTTTTTTTCTCTTCCTATACATGCAGTTTTAAGTTGCAGTAAGCTTGCTTTGGCACATCCAGAGATGTTGGTAGTACATGCCCTTCAATGAAAAACACAGGAAATAGGGCAAGCAGGTTTTACTGAACAATTTTAAAACAGTACTGCAGAGGAATCCTGAAGATTTAAGACATTAAGACCAGTTTCCTCCATGAAAGACTTCAAGAACACATTTACTACTATTATAATCAATCATGACTTCAATGATACTGGGCAGGGGGCAATGCACCAAATACCATGGCAGCCGATGATTCCAGGAGTATGTATGAACATATGGAACTATGAATGTATTTTAAGTAATCCCATTATCCAATTGATACCCTACATTTAATTTTCTAGACCCAAATGAAAACTTGAATATTTTTTGAATAATTTTTTAAAAAACTCACATAAGCTATGAGAATGATCAATTCTGGTGCAAAAGTCTATTGAAGTATATATTCATTAAATATAATGAAATAAACTTTTACATTAATAAAAATAATCAAGTCTTCCAGTTCAGTGTATCATATTTTTTTTTCCTCCCAATTAAATCCTGTGAATGCAGTTGTTTTCCTGCTAGTCTGAAGTTCTATTTCTTTCATCACCTATGATTCTGGCATATGTTGCTATGTTGCACAGAGGGGGAGCTCTTGTCCCAAATGCCTAAGTACTGTAGCTAAATCTCCAAGACACCTGTTTGTGGCCACTGGAGAGAAAAAGACAGGCTCGAGAAAGCTCCTGGGTAGTTGTATTTTCCCTTTTCACTATGAGATAAATTTGCTTGAAGTCCTTAACAAAGAAAACAGTCATAGGTCCATCTCACTCATGCTTAGTTTTTTGTGTGTCTTATCTCTCCCACGGTAGGATGACATCTTAAGCCACTAGATTTAATATCTCAGGCTCCTCTGATTCTTTCAGTGTCTGTTGAGTTTTTCTAGCAAATCATCACCCTAGACTTAATTTCAAACAATAAAGGCATAAGATATGAATGACTCCATGTGCTATTAATTTATTCCCATTAATCCAACTTTCATATCTGCAAGATATTTTAGAATTGTCCTGATGTTAGCCAAATATGACTTACTTTGAGATGCCTATTCAATATACATTCTACACTAATATTATAATAAATTACTCACTTTATAGGAAAAAATATGCCTAAGAGCAAATTATAGTCCTTACAGTTTAACACTATGGATTTTTTGGATTTACAAATCCAAAAAAAGCAAACAAACAAAATACCCTATTGAAGTTATAAAATTATATTAAGCAAAAGACAAATCAGATGACAAAAAGTAAATACATAACTAAATTTTGTTAGTAATACTCACTTGCATTTTATATAAAATTTGGACAATGTATAAATAACAGTATTATAAGTGAGGTATTATGGGAAGACATGGATAAAACAAATTATAAGATAACTAAAGAAAATCACAATAAGATATATCTAAGTAGCATGACTAGAAGGAAAAACAAAGGAAATACTGCGGATCCATAATGTCAATAGCATGACGACAAAAGGAAATAGAAAAAAACTGAAGGACTGATAGTGAATTGGAAAAAATAAAATGTAGGCTGTACAGCAAAAGGAGACATTTAAATATCCCTAAGAAGGCTATCAAATGTCAAAATTATACTTTATAGCTTCAATATTTAAAAAAATAATAGAATAAAAATGTGCAAGTCACAAAAATTCCAAAGACCCAGAACAGGAAACAAATTAATGTAGGCCTGGAAATAATCAGCATGTAGGTGAGTTACCTAAAATCTAATTCAGTTCAATACGTTGCCAGGCTTCTGATATCTCCTAAACTGGAAAGCACTGTGACAGACACACATAAAAGTTAAGGAAGAGATTTGGACTGAAAGATTTGTTGAACCAATATACTACAGCATTTCTTAGCTTATGATTCCAAGTCCTTGTCTCAGATTCACATGACGTGCTGGTTAAAGACGCAGACATTGTCATCTTATTCACCTTATAGAAGTAGAAGGAATATGTAGGTAGAGAACTAGCAGTTTATCAGCATTCCAAAGTGTTCTTATGTATGCTAACATTTGAATGTCTTCTAGGACTTTATTTAATTGTAAAGGTAGAAGCAGCTCTGCGGTGTAGAAGATGAAAAAATATAATAGTCATTTACTCACAGAGTCCTATTATATTAAGACAAATTTATCCTGACAGCCAGTAAAAATAGTTATTCTATTTTTCAGATTTATAAACTAGAGATTGCTATAAGCCTAAGAAAGAAAAATTGTGGCAAAATACATTGACATCTTTATTCAGTTATAAGAAAGCATTTAAGTTGTTTTCTACTAAAATATTTTTGGCTACTCATGGTAGTAAACCAATTTTCTACCTACTCCTTACTCCATAACAAAGGATCCATTATAAAAAATCTTGCAAAAAGATATGCTTCCTCTGAAAAAATGAACAAATCAAAGGTCTTTGTTATATGATGAACTTGCTGGAATATAAAAGACACATCAGCTGAGGGGAAAGCTTAGCCAAAAGTGAATACCCAGGACGAATAAGAAAAAGTGTTCTACTTGATTTTTAGAGGAAAGCCAATAATAGATTAAGAGTAATGACTAACAACAGTTAAGAACTATCTACTGCCACATCAACAATATGCTAAAATTTCCTCCCACTGTAAAGCAATGGGATACTGCATAAATAGTGCCAAAAATATCGTTAAATAAATTTCTGCATCACAGAAAGTAAAAATAAAAAAATAAAATAAAATCACCGAAGACCAAGCAAAATTGAATTAACCAAGCAAACAAATAAATCATGAGCTGAAACCAGGATGGTAAGTAAAAGTGAAAAACACGGCTTGCCTGGGAATAAATGACAATTCCAGAAACACAGATCATCAGGACTCAATGGATGCACATAGAGGGATAGTAAACAAAGCGTAGGCTTGACCAAAATAGGGTAGCTGATTAGAAACCCCATAGTAAACCTGGCACAGCTAAATAGGCTATACCTTCTGTGAACATGTTAACTGGGAAAAATTGGCCACCAACTCAGGGAAATAAAAATAAAAAATCTGATTGTCTCTGGAATTCTAGGTGCCAAAAAAAAAAAAGTTATAGTGATAGTCTCTACCGGGAATTGAAAATCACAAAATGGCTTATACACAAATCTGGAATTCAAATTTGTATTACTCATGTGTTCATGGAAATTCCAAGCTGAGAAATTACATGTATCTTGTCCCACATAGAAGCAACCCCCTAGCATTGTTTGAAAAGAAAATGCCTATGAATTTTTCAGAATTACTGAAAAACACAAATCCACAGTTACGAGGATAAGCTGCACAAAAAATAAAACCCAATCTGCACCTAAACCGTCATAGCAAAGCTGCAGAACACCAAAGACAAACAAAAGTTCAAAGAAAAGTCAATTTATCTATAAATATGTGACTGACTCATCCTAAGATAGTCCCCCGATGGGACACATCTTTTATAATCTCCCCTTGTGTGTAGGCTGGACCTGTGACTTCCTTCTGGCCAATATCATATGACAAAGATGATGGGTGATGGGAATATGGCAAAGGCGATTATTTTTTTGATTAGGTTATACTATACAAGACTTGGTCTTAGCAGACTGGAATGAGAGACTGTCTTGCTGGTTTTGAAGAAGTAAGCTAGCCTATGTGTGTGAAAGGGCCTGTGAAAAGTTACATGACAAGTAATTGCCGGGGCCTACAAGAGCTGAGAGCAGCCTCCGGCTTATAGAAAAAAAAGCAGACTTCAGTCCTACAATCACAAGGAGCTGAATTCTGCTAACTGCATAAAGTTGAAAAAGAACTCCATACTCCAGAAAGAAATGCAGCATAGCTTGACACCTTGATTGCAGCCTTGAGAGACCCTCAATAGAAGACTTAGCTCAGTCATTCTGGGAATTCTAACCCACAGAAATTGTGAGATAAGAAATGTATATTGTTTAAAGCTACTAGTTTGGTTTAATTTGTTATGTAGTAATAGAAAACAAATGTATAATTTTGTTACCAGAAATAGAGCTTAAACCTGCATAGATATGCCCAGAATCTATGAACATAGCTAAAACAGCTCTCCAAAAAAATCCATAGCATCAAAAACACATAGCAATAAAATAACAACAAATAAAACATGCAACTCAAAGACAATAAAAAGATACCAACAAAATTAACCAAAATAAGACATGTTAAAAATAACGAAGGGTGAGCCGGGCTCGGTGGCTCAGCCTGTAATCCCGCGCCTTTGGGAGGCTGAGGTGAGTGGATTGCCTGAGCCCGCGGGTTCGAGACCCGCCTGGGCAGTGAGACCTCATCTCTACAATAAATCAAAAAATCAGCCGGGTGTGGTAGCGCATGCCTGTAATTCCAGCTACTTGGAAGGCTGAGGCGGAAGGATCGCCAGAACCCAGCAGGCGAGGTTGTGGTGGCCGGGAGCAGCCACTGCACTCCAGTCTGGGCGACAGAGTGAGACTCCAACTCAAAAATAAATAAATAAATAAATAAAAATAACTAAGGGTAAACACTGAGTTAGAAAACAGAGAACAAAAAGTGGATTTTTGAAGAAAACAAAGCAGAAAAATTATTACCCAAGAAAGATCAAGAGAAGGGCAAATACACATACAAAAAAAAAGATGTGAAAAAGAGATGATAGTCACCAAAATACATAATTTTTAAAAACTTTGAGATTCTATTGTGCAACTATATGCAAATTAATTTTTAGAAACTAGGTGAAATATATAGCTTTTTAGAAAGATATGACTTCATAAAACTGGCTTCAATAGAGGCAGAAAGTTTAAACAGTCAAATTTTTATTTTAAAAAAATTGTCAAAGAACCGCTCTACTCCATCCCCAAATTATCCAAACAAATGGATTTAAGGAAGAAGTCTATAAAACTTTAAAGACCAAGCAATCTTCATGCTGCTTAAATTATGCCAGGGCACAAATAAAAAAGTATAACTTTCTAATTCTTTTCATGAGGTGAGTTTAACATTAATATAAAAACCACACACATATACACACAACTAAAGAACAATCTCATTATTAAATATAGATATAAAATCTTAAATATTAGCAAATAGAATCTAATAGTACATCAAGATCAAGTAGTTATTTCAACATTAGAAAATACATTAGGAGAGGGCACTAGAGGTTGCTGGAGAGCGAGCGGTCGAAAGAGGCGGGTAGGAGCCGGCACACTCGGTTGCCTGCTCGCTCGCTTCCTGGCGCTGCAGTGGGACCGCCGCCGCGTTTCCTGCTGGCCTGGGGCAGCCGCGGCCGGCCGAGTCGGTAGTCGGGCGCGTCCTCGGACATTGAGCCCGCACTTCCGAGAGACGCTCAAGTCGCACGAAGCGGAGCTGGAGAAGACCAACAAATTCATCAAGGACGGGAAGTCGCTCATGGGCGCACTCGATGCGGGAAACAGGCTGCTGTGTCCCCAACATTGAGCAGAGTGTTGGAATTGAGTGAAGTGACAGTCACAGAATCTTAGACCCAGTGGGACTTTATTCCTCATCATCTGCAATTCCTCATTTGACAGCATCTGCGGCGGCCAAGGCTACTGTGAGAGGGCACTCGAGGTTGTTGGAGAGCGAGCAGGTGAAAGAAGCGGGGAGGAGCCAACGCACTCGGTTGCCTGCTCGCTCGCTTCCTGGCACAGCTGTGGGACCACCGCCGCTTTTCCTGCTTGCCCACTGCCCCGTTTCGCGAGCCTGGGGCAGCCACGGCCGGCCGGCACGCACTTCCGAGAGATGCTCAAGTCGCACGAAGCGGAGCTGGAGAAGACCAACAAATTCGTCGAGGACGGGAAGTCGCTCATCGGCGCGCTCAAGAGGACCAAGACTGCAAACTACTGAATAGACAGACTGTAAAACAGAGGGAAAAGTGAACAAAACCAGAAGACCCTCATAAGGAAGAATAGGTCATTGCAGAAGAGAAACAAAAGCAACCCCACCTTCCCTCAAAAACAGAATTGAAGAGGGGGAGGGAAAGGGGTAAAGGGAGAAAAATCTACAGAAATGAAGAAAAACCAAAAGAAGAGTATGGGTCTCTCCCAGACGCCTGGGAGAGCAGACACTGAGAAAATTGACTTTGGAATACAAACAATGAAAAGTCCCCAGAATGAAGGGTCTCAAAATGCAAATGCAGATATCAAAACAATAATGGAGAGACTAAAAAGAATTGAGGAGACACAAGAAGAAACTAGGAAGGAGCTGATATCTGAGATAACAGTAATAAAGAATACTGTGAATGAAATAAATAACAAATTGATAAGCATGGAAAGCAGAATTACCCAAGCAGAAGAAAGAATCTCAGAGCTTGAGGACCAAAATATAGAAATAACCCAAACTCTTAAAAACACAGAAAATAAGCTAAAAAAGACAGAACAAAACCTTCAAGAGATGAGTGACTACCTCAAGAGGCCTAACCTAAGAATAATCGGACTCCCTGAGGTAGAAAGAGAAACAGAGACCACATTGGAACAAACTTTCCACGAGATCATTCAAGAAAATTTCCCTCATCTAATCAGTGATACAAAAATTCAAACACAAGAGATTCAGAGAACCCCCGCAAGACAACAAATGAGAAGACCAACTCCTAGACACATAATAATTCGCCTAAATAAAGTAGGCACAAAAGAAAAAATCCTAAAGGCAGCAAGAGAAAAAGGCCAGATCACCCACCATGGAAGACCAATCAGAATAGCAGCAGATTTATCTGCAGAAACCCTGCAGGCTAGGAGAGCTTGGAGCCCTATCTTCAAAGTCCTAAAGGATAAACAATTTCAACCAAGAATAACCTACCCAGCCAAGCTAAGCTTCATCAGTGAGGGAGAATTAAAATCTTTCCCAGATATCCAATCCCTAAGAACTTATGCAGCCACAAAACCATCTCTACATGAAACACTTAAGAAAGTACTAAACACGAAGAAAAGGAAAAAAGAACAACGTTCTTCACAAGAGTACAGGGAAAAGAATAAAATATACACGAACCAACCCCAAAAGCAAAAGAAAGACAAAAAAAAAAAAAAAAAGAAAAAAAAAAAAGAAAAAACCAAGTGGAAGAACAATAACTCAATAAGAACTCCATGATAGGGATGAACTCTCACATTTCAATAATTCGTCTGAATGTGAATGGACTAAACGCACCACTGAAAAGACATAGAATGACAAAATGGATAAAATATCACCAGGCAACAATATACTGCCTTCAAGAGACCCATCTCACTAGAAAGGACATACACAGACTCAAAGTAAGAGGATGGGAAACAAATTTTCAGGCGAATGGAACACAAAAAGAAAGGAGGAGTCGCGATCCTAATTTCAGACAAAATACCATTTAAGCTATCAAAAATTAAAAAAGGATACAGAGGGCCACTACATAATGATAAAAGGTTCACTCCATCAACAAGAAATATCTATCCTAAACATATATGCACCCAACATAGGCGCACCAACATTCATAAAGCAACTTCTAGGAAAACTAAAGAAAGACATTGACTCTAACACCATAATAACTGGGGACTTTAATACCCCACTCACAACCTTAGACAGATCATCAGGACAAAAAAG
>NW_007247706.1:0-5502 GCF_000164805.1 Carlito syrichta | reverse complement strand
GACTCGCTAGATATTTCAGCTACTGAAGTCAGTCAGATATGTCAGTGAACTAGCTAGTTAGTCACCTAATTAAGTAAACTAACTATATGATAGCTAGCTATGTACCTAGCAAGTTAAATCAGGTAGTTATGTCAGCTGGCTAGGTAGGTAGCTACATAGTTAACTCAGCTAGTTAAGTCAACAGCCTAGCTAGTTAAGTCAGTTAGTTAATTCAGGTGGCTTGCCAGCTGCCTAAAATGATAGCTGGCTATATAAGTCTGCTGGCTAGGAAGCTGGCTAATTCTTTCCATCAGCTGGTTAAGTCAACTGGCAAACCAGGGTGATATGTAGGTAGCTGGATAGTTAAGCAAGCTGGCTAGTCACCTGGCTATCTAGTGATGTCAGCTAGTTAAGTCAGCTGGCTAGCCAGTTGGCTAGAGTTAAGTCACCTTGCTGAGTCAGCTGGCTAGCCAGCTGCTTATCTGGTTAAGGAAGCTAGTTAGTTCATGTGGCTAGCCATCTGGATAGCAAGGTAGCCAGCTAGTTAAGTCAGCTGTCTAGCCAGCTGTCTAGCTTGTTACATCAGCTAGTTAAGTCAATTGGCTAGCCACCTGGCTAGGTAGGTAGGTAGCTAATTAAGTCAGCTGGCTAGCCTGCTGACTAGCTAGTTGTCAGCTAGTTAAGAGTGCTGGCTTGCTGCCTGGCTAGCTAGTTAAGCCAACTGACTTGCTAGTTAAGCCAGCTGGCTAGCCAGATGGCTATCTACTTATGTCAGTTAGTTAAGTCAGCTGGTTCGCCGGCTGACTAGCTAGGTGCCTGTAAATTTAAGAAGGCTGGTTAATATGCTGGTCAGATATGTTGCCATATAATTAAGCCAGCTGACTAGCTAGCTGACAAGCAGGGAGCCTGGCTAGTTAAGCCGGCTGGCTATCAGACTGTCCAGCCAGCTGGCTTGCTATTTAATTCAGCTAGCTAGCCAGCTGGCCAACCTTCTAGCTACCTAGCCATCTGCCTAGCCAACTAGCCAGCCAGGTAGCTAACTAGTTAATCCAGCTGTCTAGCCATCTAGTCAACCAGGTAGTTAGCCAGTTAAGTCTGCTGGCTAGCCAACTAGCCAGCCAACCAGATAGTCAGCTAGTGAAGTCAACAAGCAAGGCAGCTAGCTTGTTAAGTCAGTTAGCAAGTCAGCTAACTATTCAGCTAGCTAGTTAAGTCAGCTAGGTAGTCAGGATGTTTGTCAGCTATTTAAGTCAGCTACCTAGTCAACTAACTAATCAGCTAGATAGTTAAGTCAGCAAGCCAGCTCCCTAGCCAGTTAGCTAGCTAGTTGAGTCAGCTAGATAGACAGCTAGATAGTTTGTTTGCTTGCTAGTTATGTCAGCCACATAGCCAGCTAGATAGTCAGCTATCTAGTTAAGTCAGCTAGCAAATCAACTAGTTTCTTAGCTAACTAGTGGGCTAGCAACTAAGCAAGGTGGTCAGCTAACTAGTTGCCTTGCTCGCTTTCCATCAGGACAGCTAACTAATATGCCCACTCACCTGCCAACCGGTCAGCAAACTAGTCAGCTCACTCGCCAGCAAAATGCTCAACTAACTCATCAGCTTGCTCACAGGCCAAGAGGACAGCTAACTAGTTGGCTTCTTCACCAGCCGACTACTTAAGTCAGCTCACCAATGGCTCTCATGCTGGCCGACAAGTTAAGGCATCTCAACCATCGCCTCATTTGATGGCCAACTAGTTAATTCAGCTCACCGGTCTGCTCACTCACCAGCTAATTAGTAACCAGTCAGCTCACTCAGCAGCTGACTAAAGTCAGGTGACCAGTCAGCTCACTCAGCAGCAGGTTAGTTGTCAGCTTACCAGTTTGCTCACTCGATGGCCGACTACTTAAGTCAGGTTACCAGTCGGCTCACTTGCTTCCCGACTTGTTAAGTCCCCTGACTAGTCGGTTTTCTAACCACACATTAATTAAGTTAGGTCAACATGTTGGCTCACGTGCTGGCCGAATAGCTAAGTCAGGTAACCGATCCACCAACTAGTCGTCCAAGTAATAAAGTAAGCTAAACTGCTGTCCGACTAGTCGACCAACTTGTCAGCCGACAAGTTAACAAAGCTAACTTGTCGGCCGACTAGGTAGGTCAGATAACATGCCGGCCAAATAGTCGGCTGAATAGTTAGTCAGCAAACGAGCACGCAACTAGTCAACATTGCTAACTACTCTGCCAACTCCTCAGTCATCTTATTAACACAGCTAACTAGGCGGCCGACTAGTTGGCCGACTTTTAAGCCTGTTAAAAAGTTGGGTGAGTAGGCGGCCAACGTGTTAAACAATCTAAGTAGTCAGCCAACTCGACAACCCACAAGTTAATTCAACTGTCTCAAGCGTCAACCACCTAGTTAAGTCAACTAGTTAAATCATTTAATAATTAGTTAAACCAGTTAGTTAAGTCATTAACCAACTCATTAAGTCAGCTAGCTATCTCGTTAGCCAACTAGTTAAGTCAGCTAGCTAACCAGCTAGCTAACTAAGTAAGCAAGCTAAGTCAGCTAGCTCACTAGTTAGCTAACTATTTAAGTCACCTACTTAAGTCGGCAACCTAACTAGTTAGATAATTATTAAAGCAGCTAGTTATTCAGCTAGTTAAATAGTTAGCTAACTATTTAATTCAGGTAGTTAAGTCAGCTAGCTAACTTGTCAAGTGAGCCAGTTAAGTCAGCTAGCTAAGTAATTAAGTCAGATAGCTAAGTCAGCTAGTTAAGTCAGCTTTCTAATTTAGTCAGATGGTTAAGACATTTAGCTAGCTAGTTAGCTAGTGGGTTAAGTAAGCAGGTTGAATGAGGTAGTTAGCTAGTTAACTAACGGGTTAAGCAAGCTAATTGAGTCAGCTAGCTAGCTAGTTAGCAAACGGGTTGTGTCAGCTAGTTGAGTAGGCAAGCTAGCCAGATAGCAAACGAGCTAAAGTCCACTGGTTGAGTCAGCTAGCTAGCTCTTTAGATAATGAATTAAGACAGAGAATTGTCAGGTAGCATGCACATTAAATAACGAGCAAGTTTACTAGTTAGCTAGCTGGTTAAATCAGCAAGCTAGCTAGACCACTAGCGATTTAAGTCAGCTTGTTAGCTAGGTAGTTAGCTGGTTAGATAACTATTTAAGTCAGCTGGCAGTTAGGTAGCTAGCTAGTTAGCCAACTATATACATCAGATGGCCAACTGGCTAGCTAGCTAGTTAACTCAGCTAGTTAAGTCAGCTGGCTAACCAGGAGGCTAGATAGGTAGTGAGCTAGTTAAGTCAGATGGCTAGTGAGCTGGCAAGCTGGTTAATTCAGCTTGTTAAGAGAGTTGTCTAGCCAAATGGCAATGTATGTAGCTAGCTAGTTAAGTCATCTAGATAGCTACCTGGCTAACTAGTGATGTCAGTGTGTTAAGTCAGCTGGCTAGCCAACTGACTAGCTTGTTAAGTCAGCTAATTTAGTCAGCTGTCTAGCCAGCTGGCTAGGCAGGTAGCTAGCTAGACATGTCAGCTTGCTAGCCAGCAGGCTATCTATCACGTCAGATAGTTAAGTGAGCTGGCTACCCTGCAGGCTATGTAGGTATCTAGGTAATTAAGTGAGCTGCTTTGCCAGCTTGCTATCTTAAGTCAGCTGGGTAAGTCAGTTGGATAGCCAGCTGTCTAGATTGGTAGCCAGCTAGTTAAGTCACCTGGCCAGCCAGTTGACTAGCTGGTTAAGTCAGTTAGTTAAGTCAGCTGGCAAGCTGCTACATAGCTAGTTAAAATACCTCGTTAAGTCGGTTGACTATCCAGCTGGTTGGCTAGCTAAAAGTCTAGTTAAAAAATCAGATAGCTAGCCATCTGGTTAGCTAGTTATTTCTGATAATTAAGTCAGCTGGTTACCTAGGAATCTAGCTATATATGTCAGCTAGTTATGTCAGCTAGGTAGCTCGTTAAGTCAGCTAGTTAAGCCAGCTGGAGAGCTAGGTATCTAGGTGGTTAAGTCAGATAGTTAAGTTAACTTGATAGCTGGTTAAGTTACCTAGTTAAGTCAGCTGGCTAGACAGCTGGCTAGCTAGATAGTTATGTCAGCAATCTATACCGCTGGCTAGCTAGTTAAGTCACCTAGTTAAGTCAGTTGGCTATCCAGCTGTCTAGCAAAATAGGTTGCTAATTAACTCAGCTCACTTGACAGCTGGCTAGCTATTTAAGTCACCTTGTTTAGTCAGCTGGATAGCCAGTAGGCTAACTTTATGGCAAGCAATTTAATTCAGCTGACTAGCAAGCAGGCCAGATGTTTATGTCAGCTAGTTAAGTCAGCTGGCTAGCCAGTTGGTTAGCTAAGTAGCGAACTAGTTATTTCACTTGGGTATCCAGCTTGCTAGGTAATTAAGTCAGCTAGTTAAGTCAGCTGGCTAGCCAGCTGGCTAATTGTTAAGTCAGCTAGTTGATTCAGCTGGTTTGCCAGTTGGCTAGCATGTTAAGTCAACTAGTTAATTCAGCTGGGTTCCCAGCAGGCTACCTAGGTGGCAAGCTAGTTATGCCAGCTGGCTAGCCAGCTGGCTAGAAAGTTAAGACAGCTATTTAATTCAGCTGGCTTCCCAGCTAGCTAGCTAGGTAGCCAGTTAGTTAAGTCAGATGGTTACCCAGCAGGCTAATGGTTAAGTCAACTAGTTAATTCAGCTGGCCATCCAGTGGCTAGCAGGATAAGTAAGCTAGTTAAGTCAGCTGCCCAGCTAGCTGGCTAGCTAGGTAGTTAGCTAGTTATGTCAGCTAGTTAAGTTATCTGGCTAGCTAGGTATCTAGCTAGTTGAGTCATTTAGATAAGTCAGCTGTCTAACCAGCAGCAAAGCAGCGTATCTAGCTAGTGAAATCAACTGGCTATCCAGATGGCTAGATAGTTAATTCATGCAGTTAAGTCAGTTCACTGGCCAGCATGTTAGCTAGGTAGTTAGGTAGTTAACTCAGCTGGCATGCCAGCGAGCTATATAGGTAGGTAGCTACTTATGTGAGCTGGCTAGCCATGAGGCTATATTGATATGACACCTAGTTAAGTCAACTGGTTATCCAGCTGTCTAGCTAGGTAGCTAAGTAGTTAAGTTTGTTGGCTAGCCAGCTGGCTACTACATTACGTCAGCTAGTTGTCAGCTTGCTAGGATGCTGGCTAGCTAGGTAGCTAGGCAATGAATTCAGCTGGCTTGCCAGCTGGTAATCTAGTTAAGTCAGCTAGTTTAGTCAGCTGGCTAACCAGCTGGCTAACTAGTTAAGTCAGCTCATTAAGTCAGTTGTCTAGTCAGCTGACTAGCTATTAAAAAGCTACTTACATCAGATGTGCAGACAGCTGGCACACTAGTAATTTCTGCTAGTTAAATCATTTGGCTAGCTAGGTAGCTAGCTAGTTAATTCAGCTAGATATTTCAGCTAGTTAGGTAGTTGTTAGCTAATGAAGTCAGCTAGCTATATGATAGCTAACGAGGGAGCTAGCAAGTTAAAACAGCTAGTTAAGCCACCTGACTAGGTAGGTAGCTAGCAG
>NW_007247705.1:4211-9567 GCF_000164805.1 Carlito syrichta | reverse complement strand
TCAAAGGCCCAGTAGTTTCCGGTTAATGAGAACTCCTAGAACCCGATTTCCTTTTTGTTCTCAGCAAGATGCCCTGATTTCCCTGTCGACATGGATTCCAAACACTGTATACAAAAAGACAGAAGCCCAGAAGTTTCCTAGGAATGTGGAATCCATGATTCCTGGTTACCTTTAAAAATACGTACTAAACATTTGTTAACTGCAAAACTTATATACGCTTGCAAAATAAAAAGAGAAACAAAAGCTGAAGGATTACAGGGTTCACCTTAATATCAGAGATTAATCCAAATATGGCAAGAAGATTCATTTTGTCCTGGAATCTGGCCTTAGTTGTTCCGAGGAACCTAATGGACTAGGAGTGCCCGATACCCGTTTACAACTTTCAAGAGGACCAGAATGTTGCGGGAGTCCTGAAATGACCAATTCATAATATCTGCATGCTAAATTGCTCCGAAACATTTGGGGATCTCGAAGCCCTGTTTCTTGTTTGTGCCATAGCAGACACCCTGGAAATTTCCTGGATTGAGGATTAGTACAACAAAAATTCTGTATTCTTCCTTGGTTGGAGGCCATGTAGTGTCCTGTATTGAGGACTCTCTTTCCCTAGATTGCTGTTTTGAAACCCTGATTCTTGTTTAGCCCTTAGTAAGACGCCATGTACATTTTTTGATAGAGCAACCATGTAAAACATTTCTTCTTTTTTCTTAGCAATAGGCCATGAAGTTTCCTGTATATGTGGACTGCTATTACCCATATTCATGCCTCGAATCCCTGATTCTTCTTTAGCCATCAGCAAGATGCCCTGTAGATTTTCAGGTCTGAGGACTCGTATAACCCAGATTCCTTATTTTTAGCAATTGCCGTGCAGGTGCCTGTATATGAGTACTCCCTTTCCCAGATATATGCGTCGAAACCCTCATGCTTGTTTAGACCTTAGAAAGATGTTGTGTAGTTTTTTGGGGATTGAGAACACATGTCACTCAGATTCCTTATTCTTTCTTAGGAAAAGTCCATGCAGTTGCCTGTATATGAGGATTTCACTTCCCAAGATTATGCTTCAAAAACACAAATTCGAGTTTAGCATTTAGCAAGACACCCTGACGTGTTTTTTGGGATTGAGGACTCGTGTATACCAGATTCCATATTCTTCCTTAGGAATAGACAGTTATGTTTCTTGTATATGAGGACTCCCATTATCCACACTCCTACTCCCAAAACCTGATTGGTGGTTATATCTTAGCAAGACGCTCTGTAGATTTTAGAGATGGAGGACTAGTGTATGCAAGATTCCTTACTCTTCCTTAGCAAATGTTCGTGTATTGTTCTGTATATGAGGGCTCCCATTACCGAAATTCCTGCTTCATTCTCAGCAAGACGCCAAGACATTTCCTGGTGATCTAGAATTCCAGTTGCTTGAATATCAAGAGAAAGACTCCCATAAAGTTCTTGTGGAATTGGAACCCAAGATTCCTGCTTCCCTTTTCAAAAGACTCCCTAAAATATGGCGACATAGAATCCCAGATTGATGATTAAACCTTATCAAAAGACCTTGTAGATATAGGCGATTGAGAACTCAAAGAACCGGATTTCCGTCCGGTTCTCAGCAAGATGGCCAGATTTTCCCTGTCTATGTGGATTCCTTAACTCTGTATACAAATTGCAGATGCCCAGATGTTTCCCAGGGTCGTGGAATTCATGATTCCTGGTTAGATTTTAATAAATCGCATTAAATATTTGGCAACTGCAAAACCCTCGGCCCCTCTCCAAATAAAAGTACAAAAGGAAATTTAAGGATTACCAAGTTCATCTTTAGACCAGAGTTACATCCAAATATGGCAAGAAGATACTTTTTTTCCGAGAATCTAACCTTAATTGTCCCGAGGAACCTAAGGGACTTGTACTACCAGATATCCTTTTACAATTCTCAAGAGGACCAGAATGTTGCTGGAGTCCTGAAATGACTGATTCATAATACCCACAAGCCAAATATCTCTGAAACATGAGACGACCTTGAAGCCCTGATTCTTGTTTATCCCGTAGCAAGACCCCCTGAGAATTTTTCGAATAGGAGACTCGGGTATCACAGATTCCTTATTCTTCCTTAGCAAGGGGCCATGTAGTGTCTCCTATATGAGGACTTCCTTTCCCCAGTATTCTGTTTGGAAACTCTGATTCTTTATTAGCCATTAGCAAGATGTCATGTAGATATTGTGATGGAAGAACCATGTAAAACATATTTCTTATTTCTCCTTAGCAAAGATCGTGTAGATTCTGTATATGTGGATTTCTTTTACCTATGTTGCAGCTTCTAAACCCTGATTCTTGTTGAGCCCACAGTATACGGCTTTTTGATTATTAGGGCTGAGGACTGCTATAACCCAGATTCTTTTTCTTCCTTGGCAAGGGGCCGTGTATTTTCCTGTATATTAGGACTCACCGTACATAGATCCTGCTTTGAAACTCTGATTCATTTTTAGCCCTTTCCAAGATGCCCTGTAGATTTTTGGGATTGAGTATTCGTGAAATCCAGATTCCTTATTCTTTCTTAGCATAAGGATGCAGTTGCCGCTATATAATGACACCATTTCCGCAGATTCATGCTTATAATACCCTGATTCGGGTGTAGCGACATACCAAGCCAACCTGAATTTTTTTGGGATTGAGGACACCAGTAACGCAGATTTCATATTCTTACTTAGCAAATAGAGAGGGAAGTTTCCTATATGTGAGGACTCCCATTACTCAGATTCCTACTTCAAAACCTTATTCGTGGTTACCTCTTAGGAAGACGGCCTGTAGTTTTTGGGAATGGGGACTCAAGTTAACAAGATTCCTTTTTCTTCCTTAGCAATATTACGTGTAGTTTCCTGTATATAAGGACTGCTATTACCCACATTCATGCCTCGAAACCTTGATTCTTCTTTAGCCTTCAGCAAGATGCCCTGTAGATTTTCAGGACTGAGGTCTCGTATAACCCGGATTCCTTTTTTAGCAACAACCGGGCCTTTATATGAGTACTCCCTTTCCCAGATACATGCATCGAAACCTGATGCTTGTTTAGAACTTAGGAAGATGTCGTGTATTGTTTTTGGTATTGAGAACACATGTCACCCAGATTCCTTATTCTTTCTTAGGAAACGTCTGTGTAGTTGCCTGTATATGAGGATTTCAATTCCCTAGATTATGCTTCAAAACCCAAATTCGTGTTTAGCCCTTAGCAAGACAACCTGAAATTTTTTGGGGATTGAGGACACGTGCAAAACAGATTCTGTATTCTTCCTTAGAAATAGAGAGTGCAGTTTCTTGTATAGGAGAACTTTCATTATCCAGATCCCTACTCCCAAAACCTGATTGGTGGTTATCTCTTAGGAAGACGCTCTGTAGGTTTTTTGGATGGAAGACTAGTGGAAACAAGATTCCTTATTATTCCGTAGCAACAGGTCGTGTAGTGTTCTGAATATGGGGACAATAATTACTGATTTTTCTGCTTCATTCTCGGCAAGTCGCCAAGACATTTCCTGGTGACCTAGAATTCCTGTTGCTTGGATATCAAGAGAAAGCCTCCCATAAAGTTCTTGTGGAATTGGAACCCAAGATTCCTGGTTCCCTTTTCAAAAGACACACTAAAAATGTGGCGATATAGAAGCCCAGATTGCAGATTAAACCTTATCAAGGGACCTTGTAGATTTCGCGATTGAGAACTCCAAGAACCAGATTCCCTTTCCGTTCTTCGCCAGATGCCCTGATTTTCCCTGTGTATGTGGATTCCAAAACTCTGTATACTAAAATCAGATGCCCAGATGTTTCCTAGGGACTTGGAATCCATGATTCCTGGTTACATTTTAATAATTGGTACTAAATATTGGGCAACTGCAAAACCCTCGGCACCTCTCCAAATATAAGTACAAATGGAAATTTAAGAATTGCCAAGTTCATCTTAAGACATGAGTTATATCCAAATACGGCAAGAAGATACATTTGTTCCAGGAATTTGGCCTTAGTTGTCCCGAGGAACCTAAGGGACTTGTACTACCAGATACCCGTTTACAACTCTCAAGAGGACCAGAATATTGCTGGAGTCCTGAAAAGACTGATTCATAATACCCACAAGCCAAATATCTCTGAAACATGAGACGAGCTCGAAGCCCTGATTCCTGTTTATCCCGCAGCAAAACACTGAGAGAATTTTTCGAATTGGGGACTGGTGTATCACAGATTCCTTATTCTTCCATAGCGAGGGGCCATGTAATGTCCTTTATATGAGGACTCCCTTTCCCAAGAACCCTGTTTGGAAATCCTGATTCTTGTTTAGCCCTTAGCAAAAGGTCGTGTAGATATTGTGACGTAGGAACCGTGTAATACAGGTTTCTTATTCCTCTTTACCAAGAGATCATGTAGATTCTGTACATGAGGACTGCTATTACCTATGTTGCTGCTTCTAAACCCTTCTTATGTTTAGCCCAGAGCAGATGGCTGGTTGATTTTTAAGACTGGGGACTGCTAAAACCACGAATCTTTTTCTTCCTTCTCAAGGGACCATGTATTTTCCTGTATATAAGGACTCTCGTTACATAGATCCTGCTTCGACACTCTCATTCTTTTTTAGCCCTTTCCAAGATGTCCTGTAGATTTTTGGGATTTAGGACTCGTGTAACTCAGATTCCTTATTCTTTCTTACCAAAGGTCATGTAGTTGCCTGTATATAAATACTCCATATCCCAAGATTCATGCTTAAAACACCCTGATTCGTGTTTAGCTCATAACAGGAACTCCTGAAGCTCCTTGGGGATTGAGGACCCGAGTAACGCAGATTCCTTATTCTTACTTAGCAATAAGCATTGAAGTTTCCTGTATGTGAGGACTCCCATTACCCAGATTCCTACTTCAAAAACCTGATTCGTGGGTACCTCTGAGGAAGATGGCCTGTAGTTTTTGGGTTTGAGGACTCATATAACAAAGATTCCTTATATTTCCTTAGCAATATGACTTGTAGTTTCCTGAATATGACGATTCCCATTACCCAGCATCCTGCTTCACTCTGCAGGGTGCCGAGACAGTTCCTGGTGACCGAGAATTCCAGTTGTTTGGATATCAAGAGAAAGAAGCCCATAATGATCTTTGCGAACTGGAATCCAAGATTCCTGGTTCCCCTTCAGAAGACCTCCACAAAATGTGGAATCTTCAAAACCCAAAATCCCAATTCCGACCTGCCCAACCACAAGAATTTCCTGTATCTTGAGGTCCCCGGAATCGAGGGAATTACGTCCAATATGCCTTTTGATTGTGGGGAACATGATTAGGGTCGTAGATGTTCCTAGGATACAAAAGGATTTGTAGGGCCAGATCCTTGATTACA
>NW_007247705.1:2343-3249 GCF_000164805.1 Carlito syrichta | reverse complement strand
CATTCCTTATTTTTAGCAACAGCCGTGCAGTAGCTAGTATATGAGTACTTTCTTTCCCACATACATGCGTCAAAACACTGATGCTTGTTTAGACCTTAGGAAGACGTCATGGAGCTTTTTGGGGATTGAGAAAACATGTCACACAGATTCCTTATTCTTTCTTAATTAAAGTCAGTGCTGTTGCCTGTATATGAGGATTTCATTTCCCTAGATTATGCTTCAAAAACCCAAATTCGTGTTTAGCCCTTAGCAAGACACCCTGAAGTATTTTCTGGGATTGAGGACACGTTTAAACCAGATTCCTTATTCTTCTGTAGCAATATACAGTGCAGTTTCCTGTATAAGAGGACTCCCATTATCCAGATTCCTACTCCCAAAACCTGCTTGGTTGTTATCTCTTAGCAAGACACTCTGTAGGTTTGCAATGGTGGACTCGTGTAACCAACATTCCTTATTCTTCTGTAGCAACAGGTCGTGTAGTATTCTGTATATGAGGACTCCTATTAAAGAAATTCCTACTTCATTCTTAGCAAGACCCCGAGACATTTCCTGGTGACCTAGAATTCCAGTTGATTGCATATCAAGAGAAAGACTCCCGAAAAGGTCTTGTGGAATTGGAACCCAAGATTCCTGGTTCTCTTTTCAAAAGACACCCTAGAACTATGGCGACATAGAAGCCCAGATTGCTGCTTAAATCTAATCAAGAGATCTTGTAGATTTAGGTGATTGAGAACTCCAAGAACCAGATTCCCTTTCCGTTCTCAGCAAGATGCCCTGAATTCTCTGTTGATGTATATTCCAAACACTGTATACAAAATGATAGATGCCCAGAAGTTTCCTAGGAACGTGGAATCCATGATTCCTGGTTACCTTTAAAAATACGTACTAAACATTTGGTAACTGCAA
>NW_007247705.1:0-1025 GCF_000164805.1 Carlito syrichta | reverse complement strand
CATTCCTGGTTACATTTTAATAAATCGTACTAAATATTTGGCAACTGCAAAACCCTCGGCCCCTATCCAAATAAAAGTACAAATGGAAATTTAAGGATTACCAAGTTCATGTTTAGACCAGAATTACATCCAAATAGGGCAAGAAGATACTTTTTTTCCAGGAATCTAGCCTTAATTGTCCCGAGGAACCTAAGGGACTTGTACTACCAGATACCCGTTTACAATCCTCAAGAGGACCAGAATGTTGCTGGAGTCCTGAAATGACTGATTCATAATACCCACAAGCCAAATATCTCCAAAACATGTGAGGACCTCGTGAGGACCTCGAAGCCCTGATTCTTGTTTATCCTGTAGCAAGACACTCAGAGAATTTTTCGAGTTATGAACTCGTGTATCACAGATTCCTTTTTTTTCCTTCCGGAGGGGCCATGTAGTGTCCTCTCCATGAGGACTCCCTTTCCCCTGTATTCTGTTTGGAAACTCTGATTATTGTTTAGCCCTTAGCAAGATGTCATGTAGATATTGTGATGGAGGAATGGTGTAAAACAGGTTTCTTATTTCCCCTTAGCAAAGATCGTGTAGATTCTGTATATGAGGACTGCTTCTCCCTATGTTGCAGCTTCTTACCCTGATTGTTGTTGAGCCTACAGCAGATGGCCTTTTGATTTTTAGGACTGAGGACTGCTATAACCTGGATTCCTTTTCTTCCTTGGCAAGGTGCCGTGTATTTTCCTGTATCTCCATACATAGATTCTGCTTCGAAACTCTGATTTTTTTTAGTCCTTTCCAAGATGACCTGTAGATTTTTGGGATTGAGGACTCGTGTAATCCAGATTCCTTATTATTTCTTAGCACAAGGTCATGTAGTTGCTGGTATATAAGGACTCCATTTCCACAGATTCATGCAAAACACCCTGATTCAGGTGCAGCCCGTAGCAAGACGACCTGAAGTTTTTTGGGGATTCAGGACACCAGTAACGCAGATTTCTTATTCTTACTTAGCAATAGACAGGGAAATTTGCTGT
>NW_007247704.1:138413-181564 GCF_000164805.1 Carlito syrichta | reverse complement strand
CTACCTGTCGCCTGCAGGTGGGTCGTGAGGCGGGAGGGTTGCAGCGGCGTGTCCGGACTCGGCCAGACGGCGCTGCCTGGCCTCTGCAGCTTCGCCTCCTCCGGCTCTTCCCTTTCTCCTCTCAGCCCTCGCTTTGCAGGAGGCGTGGAACAAGTGCCGCTGGGTGGGGGTGGCGGGGAGGACATGGGAGGGCACCGTACGGAGATGTTGGGGACGCCGGGAAGGGTCTCATCAGCGGCTGTTCTTGGGATTTTCGAAATAACTTCCTGCGCTTTCTTCTGGCTCTGAGCTCCAGACTCGTTGCTCCACTGCGTGCGGTTTTGAAAGAATCCCTGGCACCGTTGAGTTTGGGTATTTAGAAAGGGCCTCCCTCCCCTCAGCCAGGCCCCCCCACGCGGCCTGGAGGGGGAGCCAGAGAGCACATGGACTTGGGGGCGCTCCCAGGGGTCCTTTCTGGCAGCGGAGACGACCCCAGGCCTTTTGTCCTAAACATTCCTGTAAAAAAAAAAAAAAGAGAGAGAGACAGCTTTTTCTAGTAACTCAGATGTCCTGGAAGGGCTGCGGATACCTGTTTAGGTGTCAAACAGCAAATCGGGTGACTTTTTAACATCACATGATTGTTGGTTTTCAACTCCTGGGTTACTTACTGCTTTCCAAAGTGCAAAGTGAATTTTAAACTCTTCTGAGATATTCTTCAGCCTTTAACCCCTGAGTGAGTCACAGGCACGACCGTCACTCCCTTTGCTGCCCTTGCCTCTCTTGTTTTGAAATCTGGAACTCTTTCTTGTCTCTGGGCTGGACTTGAACATGAATTACCCTCTTGAAAGGGGATACAGGCACTTGCCACTCTGGTCAGGGTTTGAGTCAGAAACCCAAGTTCCAGCTTGACTTTCCTTGGCAGCACTGCCAGTGTGTTAGGCTGAGCTGCAGCTTTTGAGGTAAAAGGGGACGGAACAGTGTGCCGTCAATTTTCCTTTTAGAGTTTTGGGACTTTGTTCCTAATGGTCAGGCTGCTCATTTTTAACTTCAAAGGGAAATCTTAAAGTTTTTGAAATTTGTGTCAATCCCCGGGGCCAAATGTAAATACATCTCTTACTGGGGCATGAAGCAAGTTATTCATCAAATACAAATTCTCTCCCCCATGGAAAAGAAAGCTGGGATGGTCTGTCACTGCTGCTCTGTGGTGAAGAACGGCTCTTTTCTGAGTCACAGCCCCACTCAGCTGGAAACGGTCTGAGCTCGCCCATTCTCCAATGCCTGCAACTTCCACGGTGTGGGATTTCAGATCTGGGATCTGTTTTCAGGGGCCTCAGAGAAGAGGCTCTGGAAACATATTCTTAACAGTTTGGGGAGATATTTGGGGTAGAGTTTGTAGTTTTTCTAAGGGTCCATGTGTCTGTTTTGCTTTTTGCTTTTGTTAATTGTTAAACGAACCCTTAGTTTGGTGGTTAGCAAAGTATGGGAAGGATATAAAGAAAGCTCAGATGACATTCATCTTTGCTTTAAATGTGTGGTTTGTCCCCCACAAGACTGGTTAGAAATAGTCTTGGCAGGAGCTGTGCATTTCTAAATAGTAATTTCTTAAGGAAGCATAATGTGTGTATCTTAATTGCCGCCAAGAATTGAGCACAGACATTTGTTATACTCATTTGTCTGTTTAATGCTTTTCTGTGGAAGCGAATGCTTGAGAGAGGAAGACTCTACTGAAATTTAGTTCATAAAGCAGACACACCAGGATAATGATAATAACGGCAGCTCACTTTTGCCCTTGCTCTTACTATTACCAATCTCTTTGTTGTTGTTTTTATTTTAATTAATTTTTTGTTTGTTTGTTTTGAGTTGGAGTCTCACTCCGTTGCCCAGGCTGGAGTGCAGTGGCACACTCACGGCCACCCCAGCATTGACCTGTTGGGCTCAGGTGATCCTTCCGCCTCAGCCTTCCAAGTAGCCAGAACTACAGGCATGCGCTATGTTGCCCGGCTAGCTTTTTATTTATTGCAGAGATGAGGTCTCACCAAGTTGCGCAGGCTGGTCCCCATCCTGCGGGGCTCAGGCAATTCACTCATCTCGGCCTCCTAAAGTGCTGGGATTACAGGCTGAGCCACCAAGCCCAACCTTATTTTAATTTTTAATAAAGGAGGAGTCTTGCTATGGTTCCCAGGATGGTCTCCAATTCTTGGCCTCAGACAATCCTTCCACTTCTGCCTCCCAAAGCACTGGGATTATAGGCATGAGCCACTAGGCCAGTCTCTTTGCTGTTCCTTGAATGTGTTATTTCGTGTGGTCTCTTCTACAGTCCTATAAGATAGGTGTTATTATCTCCATTTTTCTGATAACATAGTGAAACCATGTGGACTCTGTTCTGTCATCATGGAAGGTTGGCTAGAATGGGAACCAGATTTTCAGGAACAGGCTGAACTCCTATTGAGCCAAATCACTTTGTTGTTGTTGTTTTCTTTTTAATTGGAGTCTCACTCTGTCACCCTGGCTGGAGTGTAATGGCATGCTACTGCAGCCTCGACCTGCTGGGCTCAGGCAATCTTTCTGCCTCAGGTTTACAAGTAGCTGGAACTACAGGTGCATGCCACCAAGACCACTTAATTTTTTGATTTATTACAGAGACAAGGTCTCAGCAAGTTGCCCAGGGTGGTCTTGAACCCCTGGGCTTAGGCAATCCTCTTACTTTCACCTTCCAAAGTGCTGGGATTACAGATGTGAACCACTGCACCTGGCCAGGTGGTGGTTTTTGAAGGTGTCTCTTGGAGGTGGTGGTCGTTTGGCAGGGTCAGCAGAGCCCAGACGGAGACCTGTCAAGGCCCTGGGCGACTAGGGAGTCTCAGTGGAAAGGATGCTACTTGGAGACCTCCATAAATTCGTGATTAGGAACACAATAGTTGCTCTGTTAAATGCTTTCAAAAACCATTAAAATGCACATACTATGCTACATCACATAGATCAGATACATTGGAGCCAGGGTCTTGCATGAAAATATTATGTGTGAAGCCATAAACCAAGGTTACCTTGTTTTTTGCTCTAGCTTTTTTTTTTTTTTTTTTTGAGTTGGAGTCTCACTCTGTCGCCCAGACTTGAGTGCTGCAGCCTCCACCTGCTGGGCTCGCGCGATCCTTCTGCCTCAGCCTTCCAAGTAGCCGGAATTACAGGCATGCACTACCACACCCGGCTGATTTTTTGATTTGTTGTGGAGATGAGGTCTCGCTGCCCAGGCGGGTCTTGAACCCGCAGGCTCAGGCAATCCACTCACCTCAGCCTCCCAAAGGCACGGGATTACAGGCAAAGCCACCGAGCCCGGCTGCTCTAGCTTTTTAAAAGCTCTCTCTGAAGTTGAACCAGCCTTACAAAGTAGATCAAAACAGTAATCCTCTTTGTTTTGTTTTGTTTTTTTGAGTTGGAGTCTCACTCCGTCGCCCGGCCACCGCAGCCTCGACCTGCTGGGCTCCAGTAATCCTTCCGCCTCGGCCTTCCAAGTAGCTGGAACTACAGGCACACACTGCCACACCCGGCTAATTTTTTATTTTATGTAGAGATGAGGTCTCACCAAGTTGCCCAGGCGGGTCACAAACTAGCGGGCTCAGGCAATCCATTCACCTCAGCCTCCCAAAGTGCTGGGATTACAGGCTGAGCCACTGAGCCTGGCTGTAATCCTCTTTTTTGAAGAGCACTTCTTTTCTCACTAAAAAAATTTTTTGGTTGCTTGAATCCAAAGGAAGGAAAATAGACATTCCTTCTTCTACCCAAATAAACAAATTACTTAGATAGGAGAGAAGAACAGGTATTTAATAAGGAAATATTTGTTTCTGTTCCCACTCTCAGAGACATGAAAAGGTCCAAACAAAAACCAAAAAAACAATTGCAATATAACTTCACTTGAGGGGTGAGATTCAAATGGTAGCTGATCAATACTGGGTGATTCTTTTCCTATAGATTTGATTCCATCAGGGAAAATCAGACACTAAAGTGGGAATAATTTTTACTTCAGCAGTAAAAGGGCAACACAATTAGGAGTTAGGGTAGTGGGTAATGTTTTTCAAACTTGTCTCTCAGAGCTGTTTTAGAAATTGTGATTGTCTTTGGTTTCAGTTTATTTTAAAATATATATATATATTCAGTATTTTAAAAATTATCAAAGTGCACCGTGATTTCTCAAATGTTTCATAAAGTTTTAATTCATTATATTCCAAATTTTAGCCAGCGTGTTAATTTATGTTTTCATTAGTTGACTTTATAAGAATTTTATAACATTAACTTAAACTTTAAAAGGTGGTATGAACTTATGTCTTTGATGTATTGGGGCTTCACATAATTTTGGGGAGAAATATTTTGCTGCTTGATAGAAAAGGTCTGAAGTCTCCTGCCAATGCTGAGACTATTATTATACTGTAGGGTCATTTTAGGGAACAAGGAACTGGCTTCTTTGGCATGAGCAAGGCTTAGAACACCTGCATATCTTTGCCTAGACTATTCCGGCTTGGCCCTGGGAGAGGGACCCTTGGGAGACCAGCATGACAGGTGGCTGATGGGGCTTGGAAACCACTGAGATTAGAACTTGAACTTGTTTAGGCCGTGAGAGGATGAGGCTAGTTAGGAGCTCTTGGGATGCACCTTAGAAATTCCAGGTGGATGACAGGTGTCACTGATGCCTGGCAAGGAATTTAGAGAGACAGAACAGTCCCAGAAGGGGAACTGGGACAAAGGTGGTGAAACTGGGAATGAGACTGACTCTTTCTTACTCTATTCCACTTTGTTGAGGGTGCCACAATTTAGATTTTGAGGAGCAGAATCTACCCTACCCCCTGTCATTCCCTATGGCAAAAGGGAGACATGTCCAAGGCTTTCTTTTTCTCAGTTAATTACTATAGTTGCTTGCTTTAAACGTGTGGGATAGTTCTATATTTACAGGGGCTCTGGCAAGGTTTACTGTCTGTGGTTTGACTTCCTGCTGGAGTAGCACATTGACATGTGCTAACCCTAAATTACCTTTCTGCCCATCCCCTGCCCTAAAAAAGCACATACCTACCTTTTAAACAAGCCTCTGTGTTAAGCAAGCAGAGTTTCTCAAGGTCTGTTAGTACTACTAAAGTTAGCTGGTTGTATATTTAATATACTTTTATTTATTTGTTTTATTTTAGAGATGAGGTCTCACTATTTGCCCAGGCTGGCCTCAAACTTCTGGGCTTAAGCAATCCTCTTGCCTCGGCCTCCCAATGTGCTGGAATTGCAGGTGTGAGCCACCAAGTTTGCCACTTTTAATTCTTTTGCTGGTGTCTTAGAAAACATGGTCCAGAGTTTGTGGTGCCTGGCTTTAGCACACTCAGTAAACTTGCCAAGGATGTTTCTAGTTGGAATTTGAGACGCTGGAGAGATGGGGCTTTGGAGCTGATTGCAGTAGATGTTGTTAGGCCCTAAAATATCCAGCCTTATCCCCTGCTGGATTTCCCAGATCACAGATCATCACCTTTATGAGTCCCTTGAGGCCCTATTAATGGCAGTTCTTAGCTAGGTGTGGTGGTTCACACCTGCAATCCCAGCTACTCAGGAGGATTGCTTGAGGCCAGGAGTCTGAGACCAGCCTAGGCCACATAGTGAAACCTCATCACTTAAAATATTTATATAAAACATTAGCGAGGCGCGGTGGCATGCACCTCAGACGGCTGAGGCAGGAGGATCCTGGAGTCCAGGAGTCTGAGGCTGCAGTGAGCTATGATCGAATCGCTGCACTCCAGCCTGGGTGACAGAGTGAGATGCTGCAGTCCCTGATACCCAGGTGGGGCAATAATATATTAATACGCAGTCAGTAAGAGACACATTATCAGCCAGAGACACATTGCTGTCATTTTCTCAGCCTATACTAACTGGCGGTTATTTTGCAAGGACTAGAGTTCCAGGGGAGGGAGAAGAACAGGAAGTCAGGCCTTGCTTACATCTTATTCCCCCTCGATGCCTCACATGATATTTTATTCATAGTGGATTCTTAATAAAAGTCTACAAAAAAGAAGTTTTATTGGATAAAGGCTAAAGAGAGGCCCAGAGCTGGGGGTATCTCTATACTGGGAGGTGGTTCTTGGGAGGTTTGTCCTAGGATGCCTTTGAAGAGAACGTTCTCAAGAACTTTTTGCTGCTCCCCGAAGAAAGAAGTAGAAGCTTGGGTCCAGAATCTTGATTCTTTCTGTTCTCTGTGATAATCTTTCCTCTCCTGGGCATGCCCTTCTCCATTTTGCCAGGAACTTGAGAATAAAATCCTTAAAACCACAGGCATTATACACCCAGCACCTGGTTATTTTCTCCTTTTGCCAAGGAAGAAACGGAGGGATTTGCACAGGTCACTTGTACATAGTTTTCACGTGGTCTCTTTTGCTACATGCCTCCTGACAGTGGTGAGGCTTTGGGGCACATGAGGTTGCCTTTTCATCTTTTTAAAAACATAAATGACACATAGAATATCACCGCAGGGCACAGCTCCACTGCCCACAGATTTGGCTCCAGGATGCCGGGGGCTCAGTTCCTCTTGATGGTTTGAGGTTGAACATTTCAGAAAATGGGGTTGGGTTGGCCCCAGACTGTGGACCTCATGGAAAGAGTGACATCACAGTGTGGCAGTGAGCTAAGGGGTGTATGTGGGTGTGTGTGTGTGTGTGTGTGCGTGTATGCGTGGTTAGGGTAGGGCGGAAAGAGGGGAAGTGAGCCGGTGCTGTGTTGATGTGCCTCCGTGTGTGTGCGTGTTTATATATAAACAGATATTGTAACTAGTGTTTTTTTACCCTCTCCTTCCCTCACTGCTGCAGTCGCTTAGTCTATGTATTTTCTGAGTTTGAGGAAAATACTTGGCTCAAGAAGCATTAGCATGTGAATCTAAAGGATCAGAGGAAAGTCATGGTATTATCCGATCCACAACTTATATTCTCCCTGGAGTCTCCCCAAACCCCTTGGGCTACCTTGAGTTTTTCCTGAATCTTCACTGGATTCCTTGTTTCCCTGCCAACTCTTTGCAATGTCCTTTTCCATGTCCAGATAGTTTCCTCTCCCAGAATTCAGTAGTGTTTGATCTCCCTGTCTGTGAGGTGAGCAGATTGTGGTGTTGGTCCCCCAGGGGAGGAGTTTGTGTGAATGTCATCTTTCTGGGAAATTGGGGCAGAATAGAGATGAAGTCCAAAGTCAGGAAAAGGGTCTGTGGTGCATGCAGGGTGGGTGGAGTGAGGGATGGCATGGGAACTTGCTCTCCAGTGCCAGCTGTTTCTGGGAGATAGAGACCAGAGGTGTGGCCCCTGAGATCTGGGCCAGCTTAGTCTCTGGGTCAGGGACAGGGTGGAGCTGAGTGTCTTTTAGGGGCAAAGATAATGTGCCAAGGGCCTTATATTCCTTCTTGTTCAGGTGTTTGGGTATGAAGCCAGCTTCCCTAGGACACTCTGTGATTTTCTTGCCCCTAAATATTACTTTATCTTTTCCCCACAAGTATCTGAGGCTCTATTTGAGGCAATACTCCTGGGTACTGCACAGTGCCAAACAGTAATGCTTCGCCACAGGTCTACAACAGGCATGACCACTTTCCTATAAGCAGGGGAAAGGCTTTCTCTTGAGATAATCCAGATGGCTCTTCTGGAGGTGGGCAGCGGACAACCAGCAGAAGGGCTTCCCAGGGTGGACTCCACAAAGTACAAGTGTCCTGAGAAATAGTAGCGGGAGCGCCACTAAAAAGTGTCCTGTGACCGAGTACAAGGGGAATAGGGTTGAAGTGGTTTTGTTTAACCACAAGTCTTCTCAGGGATGTTAAAAGTGGGGAAACATAATGGGAACGATTAGGGGTGTTTAGTGTTTCTCAAACGTGGGTGATTGCACAGCTCTTATTTTCAAAGGACCAGCCTTCTGAGGAAGGTATTTTTGGGGAAATGTAGGTGTAAGTTTCAGTGTTTTGGGGCCTCAGTAGGTATTCGTCATCAAAGTCCTGAAATGACTATAGTCCTTTTAGGCAACCTAGGCTGACTCTCTGAAGGCAGCAAGGATTGCGAGTGCTGGTCACAAGGTTCTTCTGAATAGTGAACAAGATGGATGTGTAGGCCAGCAAAATGAGATGGCAGGTGGGCCCCCTGATCTGAAGGGGGTGGGGGTGGGAAGGGACTCAGGTGAGGCACCAGAGAACTTGCAGTAGCTTTAGGGGACAAAGTTGAATTTTCTTGGGACCAGAAACCTCTGCTTCTGAAAACTCTGATTCTTTTTATACCCAGCCTATCTTTTGCAACTTAGGCAAATTCATTTTGAGTTAAGGGGACCAAAGAGGTGTTTCTGCCTCGTCCGAGCTGGAGGTGATTGCCTTAAAGTGAAAAAAAACCCAAGGAGGAGCAGGGTCCAGCCAGGCCCTGTATTCTGCTGACCTCTTGCACCTGGAAGGCCTTTCCAGGGCTCCTTGCTGCTACAACTTTGGCTGGCTTTGTGTTGTTTTAACCAGGAAGACTGTTCCCCCCGCGATCTCAGGGGCCACATCCTGCTTCCGTAGTCTCCTCTGCCTTTAAGCCTTTGAGTTGGTGCTGCTCAACCAGCAGCTCCTTTCTGTGTCACGGCTGTACAGCTGGATTGGCCATGGATTGGTTTCCTTCCCCTTAGCAGAACTTCAGAGCTGGAAGCGATGTTAAGGATTATTTAGTCCAAATTCCCATTTTATTGATGGGTAAGCTGGGGCCCAGAGATTTCACCTTGTTTCATGGGTACCTGAGTACTTAGTAACTGGCTGGTCCCCTTGGCTCCCAGTCCTGTCCTGCTTCTGGGACCCTGCCTTGCTGTCACTTTGGGGGTATGAGAATAGAGAAACTATGAAGTCACTCCAAGTGTCTGTAATAGATGAACTTCCAGGAAAAGAAGTCTTTATCTTTGATTTTCTGGCTTATTTCCTGAATGCAGATTCCTAGGAAAACCTCTCTTGAGCAGGGAGAGAGAATTATGAAATCATGGGACATCTTATGTTCACATTTTAGGGGGTTCAGAGGGCAGAGGGGACATTTGTCACAAAAGATTCCTTATGTCTAAAATCCATGTCCCTGCACCTCTCAAAGTGTAATGATCCTGTCATCCCCTTGGTTTTTTTAGGGATATAAGGGTCTTTGGTGTACCTGATTGGACACACACACACACACACACACACACACACACACACACACACACACACACACACATTCTCTCTGTCCCAAGAAACATAAATATAAAATCTGGAAATCAATCTGTTTTCTATTGATTTGCAGTTTGGTCTTCTCTTGGAGACAAACTGTTGGTTATCAGTAGAGTCTATATATAGTCTGATGAGTACTGTTTCTTACGAGCATGTTGTCTTTCCTGAAAGGTGCAGATTCACTTTATAGGAACAGCTTCAGCTTCAGTGATGAAAAGCTGAATTCTCCCACAGACTCGACTCCGGCTCTGCTGTCCCCCACCGTCGCTCCCAGGAAAGGTGAGCTCATTTGCTGGAATGTGAGCTGTTTGCTTTTTTATTCCTCTCCCCTTCTCAATCCCTTTACCCTCCCCTCATTCCTAATCAATCTTTTCCAATGTGCAAAACAAATAGATAAGACTAACATCTTAGCCCAGTAAATGTGAAGGGGGATTTGTTATTTCTCAGAATTTTGATCAGTGTGAACATGCAATCAGATAACTTGGGAGCAGAAAACTTGAATTCACAGGGGGAAAGAAAACTTGTGGTCTAGACTGCTTTCTCTCCTGTGCTGTAATCAAGATTGCAGTGTTTCTCAGGAGTCCCCTCCCAGACTGGTTGGTTCTAGAATTTAAAACTCAGCAATTTGCCTTTGCAGAAAGTAGGAGTCTTTTAATACTGCATTAACTATTTAACCAATGCTCTCAGCTGACCAATTTAGCAATTAGATGGGGTTGTCATCATGAGACAAGCGATGATCTAACATGATTCGAAATAGCAGCTCCAACCTGTCTCTACTGTGGTATTAATAAACCCAAAAAGTCTTTAAAGATGCATGAGCAGTTCCTTATTTTTTTGGAACTGGTGGTGTCTCCAGCTAGAGAGCTGAATGTTCTGTTATATTGGACAAATGCCCTTTTGAAAACAGAAGGAGTTTTTTTCTTTAAGAAAAGTTATACTTGGTGAAAATAGTTGCAAATGCAATAAAATTGGAACATAGTTAAAAAGAAATATGATAATTCCATCACTTTTCTCAATCTGGCAAAAAGGCAGAACTTCTCCTTTTTTTCAAAAGAGACATTTTGAAATCCCCATCTCAACACAGCAATGTTAGCGCCCACTGGGGATTCTGCCATTATCCAGCCCTTGGTCTGAAATGGATCTGTTGCATTCAGAGATGGAGCAGTCTAAAAAGTGGCTTAAAATGTGCCCAGATTTGTTACCTGATCCTCAAGAGGTAGGAATTAAAGAGAAAAAAAAGGCCCCTAGTGACAAATTGACTTGGAAAGCTAAGAACAATGAGCCATTTGTAGCCAGCAGGGGTTAATTAATAAAACTATCCAGTAATGCATTTCAGGAAAGGCATGAATGATGAACTTAATGGAGAAAAGATATACGAACAAAAATAAACCTCAGGCTGTAGAGAGAACAAAATCAGCATGAGGACTCGCGCGCTTGTGCTGGCACCTGGATGAATTGAAGCTGTCCCGGACCCAGATTCCTCATGTGGTCTTCTCTGCAGCGCTTCATTCATTTCATGCTGGAGGGACCCTAAGAGCTGCGAATTTCCCTGGGATGACAGCACAAGCAAGAATGCTCTGGGAGGCGGGCACAACAGAAATTGCAGGATCTGAGTGTCCATCCCACACAGCGTTATGCTTACCCGATGTTTTTGGCTGATAACTCAAATCCTTACAATTAAAAAAAAAAAATCAGAACTCTTTATTTTCCCTTTCTACCCCTCACCGTCTCCAGAACTTTTAAGATAGTGAAGGACAATCCTTACTCTAAGTGAAGGAGAGGTAGGGGCGAGGTGTTGCCTCAGTAAAGTCTTTGGAGATAGAGATAGATGCAAAATGGAAATAAGCTATTCCCTGATTCTGGAAATCCCACAATCCTGGAACACTCAATATGGGGGCATCAGCAGCCTTTGATATGGAACCTAAACTCTCTCTTTCCTGTTTTTCAGCCAAGTTAGGAGACACAAAAGAGCTAGAAGATTTTATTGCTGATCTTGACAGAACATTAGCAAGTGAGTACATGCCTGGCATTAAAAAAAAAAAAAAAAATCAAACAGAAAACAAACCGACTGCCGATAAAGTGCTATAATATTAGCCAGCTTGCCGAGGGGTAGAAAGGCTCATCACAAGGCCTCCTTAGGTTTAGAAACAGGACCCTAGTGGAAAGAAGTTCTGAGGATAAGCCTGCGTTAAAGTAGACCGTGTGCCTTTCCAAACAGTGAGAATAGGTCAGCAGCCAACAATGGTGTTTTGTTTGAGAAACAGTGAGCAAGATTGGAGCTCTACCATCATGACGGCCTGCCAGGCCTTTCAGAGAAGAAATGAGCTGATTAACCACACGAGCATTACTCTAACAAGCCGGAGCCTTCCATCCCACGGGCCAGGGTAATTTTCCCAGCTTAGATCCAAGGCCTTAGTGAGTTCTGACTTCCAAGAGTTGGATGCCAAAAAGAGAGAATTGGCTTGGGGAGACCTTGTAACCAAACACCCACGTCAGCGATGGAGTGACCTGGATGAAGTATGCAATATTTGCTTCTGATTTGGGAATTGCGCTAATGACATAACCCATTTTGTGTGACCAGAAATGTTGAAAGCTAAAGACGTCGGATTATAACCACAGTGGGAATTGTAGAGGAAGGAACTCTCACAATCTCTCTACGTACTCTATTTCAAAAGGGTGGGATTGCCAGAGCCAGGAGGACCAGCCCAAGCTTCTGGGATGGAAGTCTCAGCAACTCACCTCATGGGGGTTCATGTTTAATCACAGAGAGGGCTGGGAGAATTTTGTCCCAGAACCTTAATTTTCCAGTAAAAGGATTGATTTTCTGTAAGAAGTATTTTATGCTAGACTTTGCTAAAGAGCCAGGTAAACTCTGAAAAGTTAGATCCAAAGCTGGTTATTTGAAAATAATACTATTCTTAACATTCTTCCAGACAAGGCTAAATACCATATAGCAAGTCCTTGTATCACCTCTATTCACTTGAAGATTTTATTGCTCCTCTTTTTACATGCTGCACCTCTTACATCAGAAGACCAAGGCCTGTTTTGACAGAGATTATTAATTGCAGCACAATTTATATTAAACCCATGAAATAAGCCAGTCGACTTCATGGAACTTGCAGTGGGCTGTCCAGTTATACCAGTTAATGAGGCACATATTATGTGGGAAGCTTGGTATTAAATTTGGTGCTTTGATGCACATCTGAGACTGTGTGATGTGGGTAAGCCTAGAAATTGTCAGCCTCTCTGAATAGATAACCCTACCTATCTCCCACTTACAGGTATGTGAACAAGGAATAGTTCTGATGTCCTTTTATCATCAGGGAGAAGCTTCAGAAAGCTCCGAGGACGTGGTAAAATCAACGACTAGAATCTGCTGCCAGAGGGGACAGGGATGCATGCTCACCTTCCACCAGAACATTCTCAGGCTCACCTTAAAATCAGCCCTTGGGCCTGTTTCTGGGCAATTTAGACAGTGAAACTGACTTGGTTTACCCACTTGCAGCATATTAGGACAGATGATCCATGCTAATATTGTATTTTCTCTTAAAACATAGCTTTCTTGTAATTTAAAGTCCTTTTATGAAAATGTTTGTAATTAATTATATATAGTTGGAAATAGTAATATGCTTTTCCCATCATAATATATTTTTGTATACAAATAAAATTTGAACTGGAGTCTATATTTTGTAAGCTTCCTTTTATTTATTTATTTCAATATATTTCCATTCAAATAATAGTCTGGTGGGAATAACACACCTCTTGGTTCCTTGGCAAGGATGCTAGTTGCTGTCTGATTGCACTAGACAAGAGAACAGTGAGCTTTTTTCTCTTCTTATTTTTCTTTTTTTTTTTTTTTGAGTTGGAGTTTCTGTCACCTGGGCTGGAATACAGTGGTATGTACACACGGCTCACTGCAGAGTCCAAATCCTGGGCTCAGGAGATCCTTCCATCTCAGTCTCTAAGTAGCAGGGATTACAGGCATGCACCACCATGCTTGGCCTATTTTTTTATTTTTGTGGAGATGAATTCTCACTATATTGCCTGGTCTGGCCTTCAACTCCCAGGTTCAAGCAATCCTCCTGCCTCAGCCTCCCAAAATGCTGGGTTTGCAGGCATGAGCGACTGAGCTGGGCCTGAAAACAGTAAACCTCAAGTGTTCCTTTGAGCTCATTCTGTCCAATGGCAGCTGGTTACTGGGAGGTTTGCATTTGAGAATTGTGGTTTCTCTGGGAGTTCTGTTTCTGCCCTCCTTCTCATTTCTTGGCACCATTGAATTAAGGGAAATACCACTTGTACTTAAAGATCCAGGACTTAAATAAGAGAAAGTTGGAACAGCTAGATTAAAAATGGTGATGCTTTTTTAAGGTCTGGACGCTGAGGAAGACCTGATGATGTTGGTCATAATGAAATATCCAGATGGCTTCAGGCGTGAGAAGCCTGGACAAGTGGGCTTTGCCCTAAAAGCCTATAATACCTGACACCTCAACCCAGCTGCCTTTGTAGAAGCCAATGACACCTCCCCTCACCTGCCTTTGCAGAAGTCAGTGACACCTACCCCCATGTGCCTTTGCAGAAGCCAGTGACACCTCCTCCCATCTGCCTTTGCAGAAACCAGTGGCAACTCTCCTCACCTGCCTTTGTAGAAGCCAGTGACACCTGCTCTCACCTGCTTTACAGAAGTCAGTGACACCTCCCCCACCTGCCTTTGCAGAAGCCAGTGATACCTCCTCCCATCTGCCTTTGCAGAAGCCAGTGACACCTCTCCTTACCTGCCTTTGTAGAAGCCAGTGACACCTGCTCTCACCTACCTTTGCAGAAGTCAGTGACACCTACCCCCACCTGCCTTTGCAGAAGCCAGTGACTTCTCCCCTGGCCTGCCTTTGTAGAAGCCAGTGACACTTCCCCCGGCCTGCCTTTGTAGAGGCCAGTGACACCAGTGACACTTCTCCCACCTGCCTTTGTAGAAGCCAGTGACACCTCCCCTCACCTGCCTTTGTGAAGCCAGTGACACCTCCCCCACCTGCCTTTGTATGGGCTGGGGAGAGACATAAGAACAGGAATGTTCACCATTTCCTTACCTATGCTTCTCCATCTTTAAAACCTCCTCTAAAACAACCAGCTATTACTTTCATAATTAGAATAAAGTTAACTAAAAACTCTAATTCCCATATTCCTAAAGGACATACATCCATAACATAACTACTTGTGATCTTAATTATATCTTCAAAGATTAACTACTATATTTGACCTCTTTTTTAGGGAGTTCAAAACTAAACTGTATTTTCTTCAAACTTTTTCTTTTCCCCAAGCTTCTGGGAAAGTTTTTGGGTTGGACTCAAATATTTTATTTATTTATTTACTTTAAATTGAGATACAATTCACATACTGTAACATTTAATTCAGTGATTTTTAGTATATTCACAGGTATTGCTACCATTACCACCATCTAATTCTTTGTCTCTATAGATTTGTCTATTCCAAACTTTTCATATGAATGGAATCATACAATATGTAATCTTTTGTGTCTGGTTTCATTCACTTAACATAGTATTTTTTTGTTTTTTGTTTTTGGATAAGCGAGTTTATTTGTAAATTTAGTCAACATACATACGTATTTCAATAGAAGGATACATTTTAAAACCACTTGGATGGCCATCTCTATAAAAGTGATATTCCCAGGACAGTAACCACATGTAACCTAACTCAACACTCAACACCATCTTAATTGGCAGAGATTCGATGAACTGGAAACTTTTGCTCTTTCTACACACACTATTTTCTTTTTTTTTTTTTTGAATTGGAGTCTCACTCTGTCACCCAGACTGGAGTGCAGTGGCCACTCCCAGCAACTGCAGCCTCGACCTGCTGGGCTCCGGCGATCCTTCCGCCTCAGCCTTCCAAGTAGCCGGAATTACAGGCATGCGCTACCATGCCTGGCTGATTTTTTTATTTATTGTAGAGATGAGGTCTCGCTGCCCAGACGGGTCTCAAACCCGTGGGCTCAGGCATTCCACTCACCTCAGCCTCCCAAAGGTGCGGGATTACAGGCTGAGCCACTGAGACCGGCTACACACACTATTTTCAAGGTTCATCCACGTTGTAGCATAAGTTAGTACTTCCCTTTTATAAAAAGGCCAGATGATATTCCATTGTGTGGCTATGCTGCATTTTGTTTATCCATTCATTAGTTGGGGTACATTTGGGTGTTTTGCATTTTTTGGCTAATGAATAATGTTGCTATGAAGATTCACGTACAAGCTTTTGTGTAGACGTATGTTTTCATTTCTCTTGGGCATATAGCTAGGTATGGAATTCCTCAGTCATATGTTAACTCGATGTTTAACTTTTCGAGAATTTCCAAACTGTTTTCCAAAGCAGCTGCACCATTTTACATTCCCACCAGCGATGTATGAGGTTCCAATTTCTTCACATCCTTGTCAACACCTGTGTCTGTCTTTTTAACTACAGCCATCCTAGTGAGCGTGAAGTGGTATCTCATTGTGGTTTTGTTTTGCATTTCCCTTATGATTAATGATGTCTTTTCATATGCTTATTGGCCATTGATATGTCTATTTTAAACCTTTGCCCATTTTAAAATTAGGTTGTCTTTTTAATGTTGAGTTGCAGGAGTTTTCAATGTATTCTGGATACAAGTTCTTTATCAGATATATGATTTGCAAATGTTTTCTTCTATTTTGTTGGTTGTCTTTTCACTTTTTGTCCTTTGAAGAACAAAAGTTTTAAATTTTTTCTGAGTTGAGGTCTCACTCTGTTGCCTAGGCTGAAGTTTAGTGGCACCATCATGGCTCACTGCTGCCCCAAACTCTTGGGTTCAGGTGTTCCTCCTGACTCAGTCTCCCGGGTACGTAGAATGAAAGGTGAGTGCTACCAAGCCCAGCTAATATTTTTTTTGTAGAGACAAATTCTTGCTATGTTGCCCAGACTGAAAGTTTTAAATTTTGATGAAGTCCAATTGCTTTTTTTTGGCGTCATTTCTAAGAAACCATTCCATAATCCAGGGTCACAAAGAATTTCTCATATGTTTTCTTTTAAGAGTTTTATAGTTTTTGGCTTTTACATTTGTGTCTTTGATGCACTTTGTGTTAATTTTTCTATATGGTATGAGATAGGTGTCTGATTTGGTTCTTTGGCATATGAATTCCAGTTGTCATAGCACTGTTTGTTAAAAAGACACATTTTCTCCCCATTAAATTGTGTTGGTAACCTTTCTGAAAATCATTTGGCCATATATTGGATTATTTCTGAATTCTCAATTCTATTCCACTGATCTATATGCCTGTCATTATTTCAATACCACATGGTCTTCATTTTGGTAGCTTTGTAGTATGTTTGAAATTGAAAGCTGTGAGTCTTTCAACTTTTCTTTTTTCAAATCAGATAGGAAATGTGCTGATATTGTAACGAGGTTTGAGGGAGGCCAATCTCACACATGAGCATGAAAACTCAGTCATCATGCTTATGAACTACAATAGATTAACTTTATTCTTCTTTTGCAAAGTTATTTTATCTGTTCTGGGTCCTTTGTATTTTCATATAAATTTTAGTATCAATTTGTTAATTTCTGCAAAAAAGGCAGATGGCATTTTCATAGGAATTGTGTTGAATTTATAGATCAGATTTGGGAGTATTGCCGTTCTAACAACATTAAGTCTTCTTTGCAGTTCATGAGCATGAAATGTGTTTTATTTAGGTCTTTTTAAATTTCTTTCAACTATGCTTTGTAGTTTTCACAGTGTAATTTTTGCACATCTTTTGTTACATTTATTTCTAAGTGTTTTATTATTTTTTGATGCTATTGTAAATGGAACTTTTTAAACTTTATTTTCAGATTTTTCATTGTTAGCATATAGAGATACCACGAATTTTTTTTTTGTATATCGACCTTGTATCCTATAACCTTGCTGTACTCATTTATTAGTTTGAACAGTTTTTCTGTGTGTGTGTGTGAATTCTATGTACAACATTATATTATTTGCAAATAGAAACAATTCTACTTCATCCTTTACAATCTGAGTTAAAAAAATTTTTTTTTTAAATTTTAGAGTTGTGGGGTACAAGTGAGGATTTACTACATAGCTGCATGCAAGTGAAGTTTGGGCTTCTAGCTGGCCTTCTCTTCCCCTGATGGTGCACCAGGTACCCAGTGTGTTGCCACATGCCATCCTCCCTTCTCCCTCCCATCCCTAGCAGTGACCAGTGTCAGCTGATCCCACCCTTGTGCTCCTGTGCCCAGTGATCAGGGCCGGCTTATGAGTGAGAACATGTGGCATTCAGTTCTTTGTTTCTGTGATAATTCACTTAGTATGATGGTCTCCAGCTGTATCCAGGTAGCTGTGAAGGCCATGATTTTGATCTTCTTTATGGCTTCATCCTTTACAATCCGAACACCTTTTCTTTCTTTCTCTTGCTTCATTGCCCTGGTTAGAACTTCCATTATAATGTTGAAAAGTGGTGAGCGGGCACATCCTTATCTGCCCCTGATCTTAGAGGAAAAGCTTGCTGACTTTCACTATTAAGTATGTTAGTTATGGGTATATTTCCTTTTTTTGTCAAGTGAGCCCTTGACTTGTTTTCTAAATTTGATTTTTTCATTACCTGGATCTGGCTCTTGTTCATACTTGGAAATCTTTATTCACTTTGGATAACTTTTTAAATTTTTTTCATCAGGACACCACTGGCTGTTCATTTTCACAGTAATTTTTATTCTAGCTGCTTCTGAAATTGAGACTCTAACTCCATTTGGCAGCTCTTTCTTGATGAGCTCTTGGGATCTGGACTCCCGGAGAGAGATGGAGGGTGTGAAGCTTTGTGGCCTGTTGTGAAGGTTGTCAGTAGTTTTGGGAAAAGAAATGGATTCCTTTATGCAAGTGGGTGTGTGGCAGGGGTAGTTTATACTCTATAAACCTCTGCTGGATAATGACCTAGGGACAAGGAGGCTATAGACTAAGTCACAACTTGGGGCTGTGGGAATGTTGAAAAAGTGTTTTCAGAGTTTCCCAATATATGTTTCAAGAAGCACAGTCCTAACTTGTTTAGGAAAATTGGTATTAAGTTCATATATATGCTTGAAAATTGCTGTGTGCATATACTCCACTAAGAAAATTTTTATTTTGCAGATTAGTGCATAAATTACTTAGGAGGCAGTCTAAGTTGCTGAATTAGAGACCCAAAATACAGTGGTTCCAACGAGATGGAAGATTCTTTCTTTCAGATGAGCAGTACAGGGCTGGGAGAGTGGTGCTCTGCTTCGGAGTGGCTGCCCCTCTTCTTGTTATCACATTCCAGCCAGCAGAAAGGAGAAATGACAAGGCAGGCACATGCTTATTCTTTCAACAGCATGACTAGAAGAGACACATTCCCTTGTTCAGATCTTAGACGTCATTCCCGGCTGTAAGGGAGGCTGGGGAAAAGTCTCCAGCTGGGCAGACATGTGCTCAGGTAAAACTGGAGGGCTTTATTATAAAAGAATGAGGAAGAAAGTGGGTATTGGAGGACAACTAGTCATCTCTATTATAGTATATTGATGGCTTTGAAAAATCCTGCCGCTGAGAGATCCAGTCTTTAAAAAAAATTTTTTTGGGGTGGAAAAGTACCAGTAAATCACAGCATACTCGTGTTCCTTGGAACATGCCTGGGGAAACATTCCCATAGGTAATCTCACTCCAGTGGAGTCTAGCACACTCTGCTTCCTCCAAGACCTGAGTGCTGAGAGGATGGCCCTTGCAAAGTGCTTGATTATTATCTGGAGAGTGTCAGCTGGTGGGCTTTTTGGAACAGAAGAAGACTGGCTGTTGTATATGCAAAGCTGGTATGTTTTTGAGTTTGGAAATTCTCTGTTCTAACTTCTGAGAGGAACAAGCAGAGCAAAACAAAATAAAAAATACCACACACACCCAAAAGTAAGAGGCTCCAGTGCCAGCCTAAATATTTATATACCAGCCAGCCTCTAGAATGGTGCAGAAAAACCAACAAATACCTTTTCCCTTTTCCTCGGGGGGGGGGGGGGGGATCATGACAGAGGTGGGCTGCATTGCACAACCCAGGTGTGAAAAGGTACATCTAAACTGAGGGGTATTCGGTGGCAATGGGTTGGGGACTCTGAGGGGACTTCTCCACAGACATATCTTTCTGGGTACAGGATGGAGAAAAGAGGAGAAAGTATGAACTTTCAAGCTAGACTGGGTTCAAATCCAGCTCAGCCACATACTAGCTGCTGACCTTGAGCAAACTCTTTAAACTTTCAGAGGCTCTGTTTCTGCATTTGTCCTTGTCTCCTAGGGTCACTGCAAAGATCAGATATAGAATTGAAAAACAGTCTGTCACTACTTCTCCACCTCCTTTTCATGTCATAAGGGTATTGGACTCCTGTACCCAGGGCAAAATTCAGCTTCACCTGCAGTGACTGCAGCAGGCAGTTCTAGCTCTGTAGTTCCTTGTCTGGGAGAAGAAAGTGGCAGATCTAATCTGATGGGACAAGAGGGAATGAGGCAGAGAAAGAACACTGGACAAAGGGTCAGGGGACAGGCTCCAAGTGGTCCTTTCCCCTCTCTGGGTCGACTGGGAGTGGGACTAAATGCCCTGGGGTCCCCTCCATAGACTGGCAGTTCTTCTCTGAAAAGTAAATGGAATTTTTCTTGGTTTTTCAGTATGTGTTTCTTCCACACCCTTCTCCAAAATGTTTTCCTGTATTAATTTTTTGGCTAAGAAGGTTTGTGGTGAGAGACACCAAACAGGAAATGGCTTTCATAGCTGCTGTCTACAAGTCTTGTTTTTTTTTAAGGCTTTCTCCTACACAGCTTACCTTCCCTGTGTGGCTTGGTATTAAGTGCAGGGGTAAGTGGAAAGGGAAAGGGAAAAGGAAGCACATTTTTAGAGGGGAACCATTTCCTTCAAGTTCAAAGTTTGCTGAAGGTTAAGAATTATGACTATCCACAGTCGCAGAATTAGGCAGCTCCTCTCCACCACAGGGCCTTTGCACACTCAGTTCCCTCTGCCTGGAATGCCCGTTCTTCCCTGTTTTTCTAGTTAATTCCACTTCTCTAGGATCAGCTCAAGCATCACTGCATCACTTCCTCAGAGAGCCTTCCCAACCTCCAAGTCTAGGTTGGTTTATTGGTGCTACGTTCTTCTAGAACCTTGCTCCAGTGCACTCATCTTGGTATGCAATGCCATGCTCAGTAATGTGATTTTGCTGTTGTTGTTAATATCTTCCTACCCTCCTGTAACTGACCATAAGCCCCACCAGGGCAGGGTCCTCATTGTGTCTTGCCACTCTGTCCCCAGTGCCTAGTGTAGTGGTGCCTGGCACGACCATTGAATGAATGAGTGAAATCTCTCACCTCTTCCACAGTCCAGGCAGACCAGGCATGACACAGTGTCAGTGGGGTGCTTGCTGGCCTTGTCCCCTCACTGGATCACCCTCCTCACACAGGTCTTTTCTGCTGCCCCTTCTTGACAAGCAAGGGCAGGCCCCCCCGAGGTCCCCACACTGTCGCTTGCAGGCCAGTCTGGTGAACCTGCAAGCCAGGGCCTTGTTCCCATCCTAGCAAAGCATCTGAGAACTTGACCCAGGGCCAACACTGGTGCTGGGGCCCTACAATAACTCCTTCTCCAGCTGTTTGTAATTTACTGGAGAAGGAGCTTCTGAAGACGGAGAGACCTTTGAGGCCAAGAGGAATGAATCTCTAACGGTGGAACTTCAGGCACCCTGACTGGCAGTAGGGGAGAGGCTGCCCCAATCCTAATCCAGTGTCAATACCTTCTCCTAGAACTCAGAGACTCCAAAGGCAGCAAAATCTTCTGAACCCCACTGTGGACACAACACCGTGCTAGCACATCATGGGTGTGTGCTTGTGTGTGCGCTTGTCTGCACGTGCACACACGTGCCCATGTATGCATGTGTGTGCTATGGATTAGAAGGAACAGGAGACAAAGACACGGACCCTGATTTGGAAGACTTGCAGGAGAGGATCCTGTGTTGAGCGGCTCACCAGACTGTCCTGCAAGCGACAATGTGGCGGCCTCTGGGGGGCTTGCCCTTGCTTGTCAACATTAAACGGAACAGGATGGCGTTCCTAATTAGGGTTTCAGGCATCACAGGGGAAGGGCTCACTCCCTTGGGCTCCTGGGAGGTATGTGACCTACTGTCTCAGGCCCAGAGCCAAAGCCTGTTCTGGAACCAGAAAAGTCAGGGCTTAGCTATGGAGTCTGAGCCAAAGGAAGCCCCCGCCCAGCCAAGAACAGGTCTGGGAGGGACAGGACCGGAGTGTGACCCTTCCCTTGTCAAGGGTGTCTTGAGGGTGAGGTGGGGGTTGCAGGAAGGAGGCCTAGAGAGCCATGAGTGGGGAAGGGAGAAGCAGAGAGTCACCACACCATGATGGAAGGGATTTTGAGTGAGGGGCCTGCCCCTGCTTGGGGAGGTGGGAGTGTGGAGTAAGTTCCTGGGATAACTTGGGCAGCTCGAGAGGAATCTGGGAACAGGTGAAGTTTCTGGGAGGTGAGCAGACTTGAAGGAATGCAAACTTAAAGCAAAATGGAGCTCAGGATCATTCTGGAAGTTGAGTGGGCAGCACATCTTCTAAACAGGAGAGTGACTGGCATCTGGCCACTTGTCTCAGTGCTGGTTCTGACTGGCTGTAGTTCCTTGGGTTGATACATAAAAAGCTCATCTAATTGAGTTGCCTCATTTTAGAGGTGAGAAAACTGAGGCTGGGGACAAAGGATTGAGTGGCCCAACATTGAGTCTTTCAGACAAAAAAGTTTCAGGAAGGTGAAATAAGAGACGTGAGCGTGCCAGGGTGAAACATCTCCACAAGCCCAAAGTATAATTAACCACTATCATCTCAAGGGATCTAGGGCTGATGGGGAGATTAGCTGTGTTCAGAAGGACCTTCACTGACCAATTGTGTGTGCGCAGATAAGAGAGGTTGCGTCAGGCAGGAGACCAGGGAGCCGGGAGTATGCAGACAAGAAAAACATTTGGGCAGGGAGGTCACCTTGATCCAGGAAGCCCATTGTGCTAAGATTAGAGCTGGCCCTCACAGAGGTTATGAAACAGGTCAGGGCCACGGCCCCTTGGGGCCCAAGGAGCACAGGAAAACAAAACTTGGATCCATTTTACATTTTAAAATCTGGGCTGAGAAAGTGAAGCGCTTCTCTTTGGCAGACTGCGCCCTGGAGGTTTTTCAAGACCAACCAGGCTGCACACAACTGTTTGTAATTTGTGATCCTGAGATTCCAAATCAGTCTATTTTCCTGCTTGTGAATTCTGCCTTTTCAATACTGCCTCATCCTCAGGTCCAGAATTCTCCTGTTGTATTAAGTCCTGTTTTTAAAGGCAAAATTGTTTTTTTTTTTCCTCCTGGGAAGAAAGAAGAGACAGATGCATTAACATGATCTGAAAGGTCAGATTAGAATTTTTTCCTGATAATTAAGACTCTCTGCTAGACAATCGCTACTTTATTTCCCTTAAGATGATAGACATCTGGCCTAGGTTTCTCTCCTTGGAGCTTAGACACTTGTTTTCTGAGGCTCCTGTTGGCTGGGTGCATGATCCAGGAAAGACCTGGGGCATTATGGAGATGGAAAAAGACCCCTTATTTCAAAAGTCTGGGACTACATAGTCTGAGAACAAAAGACTGAACGGCAATTTAATGCTACTTGTAAGAGGTCATCTGCTTTCCATTTTAAGGAGGGAGCAAGGGATCCCTGGGTTAAGTGACAGCATGAAACAACGAAGGTGGATACACTTATCAGGTGGAGACTGCATGGGAGAGTTGGGGTTTGCTTTCTTCTATCTGTGGCTCTTTCATTTATTTATTTTTGAGTTGGGGGTCTCAATCTGTCATCTGGGCTGGAATGCAGTGGCATGGTCACTGCTCATGGCAGCTTCCACCTCCTGGGCTCAGGTGATCGTTCCTCCTCAGCCTCCCGAATAGCTGGGATTACAGGTATGTGTTACCACACCCAGGAAATGTTTTGATTTTTTTTTGTAGAGATAGAGTCTCATTATATTTCCCAGGCTGGTCTCAAACTCCTGGGCTTAAGTGATCCTCCCACCTCGGCCTCCCAAAGTGCTAGGATTATAGGCAAGAGCCATTGCGTCTGACCAGTTTTTTCATTTTTAAAGGATGGGTTATCATTTGCTCAAAGAGGTGTAGGGCCCATGAGGCTTTTCCTATGCTGTGGTTGTTGCCCCCAGGTCTCTGTTCCTCATTTGGGTCTCTTGATCTGTTTTACATCAGGGAACCAAATGCCACTTCCACGGTGGAACCACATGAGCTGGTGCCTCTGTGTGCAGAGCCTGCAGGACGGGCTGAAAATGAGACCACGGCCCAGATCACCTACAGTCACTGTTTCAGTGACATCTCAACCATGCAGTGGAATGAGGTGACTGTCACGCGAAATGCACCCTCTCCAGGGTAGCACGATAACCTCAGAGCTCACGCTGGGGTTTCTGAGGGCAAAGACATCCTGTTCTGGGATTTAAATAGACAAGTGTAGCATTTAAGGAGCATGAAAGTCATTTTCAAAGAGAGATATTTGAAGGATGTTTATGTGAAAGTGACGCCAAGAAAATCCACTCCTGAGCTTCTAAAGAGGAACTCTGAGCAATCTCCTCATGGTGGGAATAAAATGCCAGCTTAGGACAGTACACAGGCAAGGTGTCTCACATGGGAGCTCCGAATTCATCCTCAGAGCAGCCCTGCGAGGCAGGCATTGTTATCCCCAGAGCAAAGATGAAGAAAGGAAGGCTTGGGTCACAGCAGTGGTGAGGGGCAGAGTTCCCAGGCTCAGTGGAGTTAGGCACAAGCTCTTTCTCTCATGACCCAGTCCTCACGGCATGGAAACATCTGGGTCAGTTGGTCTTCTGCCACTCAAGGCCCAAAGGCTGGCACCCTTGGGACTTTGATCAGGTAGAAATCTCAGACTTTGCCCCTTGTCAAACCCAGTGTTTCTACTTTTCTTCTAGTCAATGCCTGACAATCTCAGAAGTGACCAGGGTCAATGTCACCATGGTTAACTTAGGATCCCTAGAAGGAGCCCATAAGTAAAACTCCAGGGTGCCCCTTGGCTTCCCAGGCTGGGCCCCAGAGATAAACACAAAAGAGGAAAAACAGAAATTACCTGGAGAAATGCAGACAACAGCTTCTTCAGGAGCTTAGCCACAGGCACAGCTGATACAGCAGCCACCTAGCTTAGTCCTCAAGACAACCAGGTACGTGGAGGATGAGATGAAGGCTACCTGAAGCTGTGGCTGCCTTATTTGCCTTCTCATTGCCCTCACATCTCCTGCACGGCTACTGGGTCATACTCTGCTTCTACCATAACCAGGTTACCACACCCTGTCTCCTCCACTAGACCATGAGCTGTTGGATGGTGTGGCTTGTGTTCCCCCACTATTCCTCCAGGGTCACATGGTAGGTAGAAACTTGTCTGAACCAAGCTGAAAGGGCTTTGTGTTAGAAGTGACTAAGAGAGCCGGGCTCAGTGGCTCAGCCTGTAATCCCATGCCTATGGGAGGCTGAGGTGAGTGAATTGCCTGAGCCCGCGGGTTCAAGACCCGCCTGGCCAACTTGGCAAGACCTTATCTCTACAATAAATCAAAATGAGCTGGGTGTGGTAGTACGCGCCTGTAGTTCCAGCTACTTGGAAGGCTGAGGTGGAAGGATCGCTGGAGCCTGGCAGGTTGAGGCTGCAGTGGCTGGGAGCGGCCACTGCACTCCAGTTTGGGTGACAGAGTGAGACTCCAACTCAAAAAAAAAAAAAAAGAAGTGGCTAAGAGATGCTTCTTAGGGCCCTGTTGGCACAAACTGTGATCTTAACATTTTGTAGTTAGAATATAAAATTAATACTTCCCATTTTAAAACTATCTTTGAATAATGAGAATAAAGCTGGACTAGGAGTTAGGATAACTTATTTAAATCCTGGCTGTGAGGCCAGGTTTGGTGGCTCAGCCTGTAATCCCAGCACTTTGGGAGGCCGAGGCAAGTGGATTGCCTGAGCCTGCAGGTTCAAGACCAGTCTGAACAACTTGGCGAGATAAGTCTCTACAATAAATAAAAAATTAGCCAGGTGTGGTAGCGCACGCCTGTAGTTCCTGCTACTTGGAAGGTTGAGGCGGGATGATCGTCAGAGCCCTGTAGGTCGACGCTGGGGTGGCCATGAGTGTGCCACTGCACTCCAGCCTGGGCGACAGAGACTCCAACTCAAAAAAAAAAAAAAAAAAAAAAAAATCCTGGCTGTGCTACTCTCTAGCAGGGTAATTTGGGGCAAATCATTTAATCTACTTAAGTTTCTGGCATAAAATATATGTCCTAATTACTTAAATTTTCTTAAGATAAATGGATGAGATTGTATAGATGAAAACACTTGTAAATGGGAAATAAAAGGTGAATAATTTTTTGTGCTATTGAAGAAATAGAAGAAATACCCCAGTTATCATAGTGGGCCTAGAGTTTTGTCTTGTTTTGTTTTTTGACATAGTCTTAAAGACAGACAGACACACACACCTCTGTAACCACTACCCAAATGAAGATATAGAACATTAGCACACCCAGAGGCTCACTTGGGGGCCTTTGGCAGTCAGGTATCCCCACTTAGCACTAGATCGGATTTTTCTATCCTCTCATCTTGGCATTTTACCTGAAAAGTCTTTTTTGCTTGGATTTTCTACGCTATCCTGGCCCCTCCTTTCCTGATTCCAGTTCTGCAATGCCCATTGGCTTCTCCCACCAGGAGAGGATGGATGCAAGGCCAGCCACGGACTGTAAGAAAGCCCAGCCTGGAAACCTCACCCCATCTCCTGGGCTGGATTCATCCCATATGCCTTGTCACCGCATTCCCATAGCTTCACATCAGTCTGAGTCATTCTTTTCCACCAGTCTGTGAGCTTCCTAGGGACATGGACTATGTTCCTCTTCATCTGCATCCCTTGCTTCCTGGGACAGAGCAGGTGTTTGTGAAACCCAGCTGAGAAGTAGAGGTTGGTATAGAACAGGATATCAGATTCGGCAGATAGTAAATTCATGACCTGAACCACTAATCAGGTAAAGAATTCACCTCCAGGGAGTTTGTCTTTTCAGCACCAAAATGTGGAGCGAGTTTCTAAGGTTCTTGCAACCTGGAAAACTCTCTCATAAAACATCACCCTCTGCTTTAGTGGGAAACATCCCAAGGATGCGCAAGTCACTTTCTAAGATGTGCAATTGTTTATTCATATTTTATTTTATTTTATTTTTTGAGTCCAGGTCTTACTCTGTTGCCCAGGCTGGAGTACAGTAGCAATCATGGCTCACCACAGCCTTGACTTCCTGGGCTCAGGTAATCCTCCCTCCTCAGCCTCCCAAGTAGATGGGACTACAAGTTTGTACCATCATGCCTGACTAATTTTTAAATTTTTCTGTAAAGATGAGGTCTCGCTAGGTTGCCCAGGCTAGTCTCGAACTCCTGAGCTCAAGTGATCCTCCTGCTTTGACCTCCCAAAGTGCTGGGATTACAGGTGTGAGCCGCTGTGCTTGGCTTATTAATATTTTAAAAGAAAAATTACCAAATTTCGAGAAGCCCCAAAGCCAGCAGTCAACATTGCACAACCCAGATTGCCCGGGTGGCACCTCTGCTGTGACAGGCGAGGCCAGAACCACGGAAACCTGCTCCCTGATTTGGTGCTGAAAAGACAAACCCTATGGAAGTGAGTCCATGGGCCAGCACCATGCCCGACCCAGCAGCTCCTTGACTGCACACCACCAGATGAGAAGCAAATAGCGCATCTCATGTCCTGCACGTGTCTGGCTTGCCTGGCTTAGTGGATGTGGCTTAACAGAGAGCTTCTCAGCTACTTCTATGCCATCTCCACTCCATCTTTTCCATCCTTTGACCCAGCATTAACTCACCTGAAGGTTTGTTTCCCCACCAGCCACTCACTGGCCCAGCTCAACCCCAACTGTAAAAATGGGAAACCATCACCAAATCCACTGGCATGTCCCCTCGCCTCTCCCTCCCTGTCATCTCTCAAGTCTATGCCTCTCTCATTCCTAGACCAGTGCCTTAGTTCAGCTCCTTATTTATATTTATTTATTTATCTGAATTGGGGTCTCATTCTGTCACACAGGATGGAGTGCAGTGGCACCATCACAGCTCACCACAGCCTCAACTTCCTGGACTTAGGTGATCCTTTCGCCTCAGCCTCTGGAGTAGCTGGGACTAAAGGCATGCACCATGCTCAACTAAATTTTGGATTTTCTGCAGACACGGGGTCTCACTATGTTTGTTGCCCAGGCTGGTCTTGAATTCCTGGGCTCAAGCAATCTTCTTGCCTCAGCCTCCCAAAGTGCTGAAATTATGGGCATGAGCCACCGTGCCCCAGGCCAGCTTCCTGTTAGTCTCACTGGGATCACCAGTCTCTGTTCCCCTCACTCTTTTTTTTTTTTTTTTTGAGTTGGAGTCTCACCCTGTCGCCCAGACTGGAGTGCAGTGGCCGCTCCTGGCCACCGCAGCCTCGACCTGCTGGGCTCCGGCGATCCTTCCGCCTCAGCCTTCCCAGTAGCCGGAATTACAGGCGCGTGCTACCACGCCCGGCTAATTTTTTGATTTATTGTAGAGATGAGGTCTCGCTGCCCAGGCGGGTCTTGAACCTGCGGGCTCAGGCAATCCACTCACCTCAGCCTCCCAAAGGTGTGGGATTACAGGCTGAGCCACGGAGCTGGCTTTCCTCTCACTCTTTAATTCACTGTTGACATTGTCAACAGTGTGACATCTGACACCATCACTTTCACTTACTTAAAACATACTTCACTGTTGGCTTTAAGGGTAGATTTTTAAGTACCAGTTTTATTTAATATCTTCATTAAGATATTATTCACATACCACAGAATTCATGCTTTAAAAGTGCATGATTCTGTTGTCTTTAGTGTAGTCACAGGGTTGTACAACCATCGCCACTACTTAATTCCAGCACATTTTCATCATGCCAAAAAAGAAACCCTATGCCCATTGGCACTCACTCCCATTCCTGCTTCCTCCCAACTCCAGGCAACCACTAACCTACTTCTTCTTCTGTGGATTTGCCTATTCTGCATATTTTGCATTAATGGACTCACACAATACATGGGCTGGCTTCTTCCATCTAGTGCTTTCTAGATTCATCTGTGTTGTTACATGTATCAGTACCTCATTTTGTCATGGCTGAATAATATTTCATTGTGTGGACAGGCCACATTTTATGTATCTGTTCATCAGTTGATGGATATTTTGGTTGTTTCTACTTTTTGGCAATTATGAATAGTGCCGCAGTGAACATCTGTGTACAGGTTTTTATGTGGGCATATGTTTTCATTTGTTTTGTGTAACTAGGTAGGAGTGGAATTCCGGGGTCCTATGGTGTTTAAGGATTGGCTTCAACTCCTTACTGAGACTGAGCCCTGCTTGTTTGGGGCCTGCCACACCCTGGCCCAGACCCCATGTTTCTCTCTTGCCAGAGCAGATGACCTCAATTCTCATAACACACCACCCCCTGACACTTTCTGCCATCTACCTCCTTGGGCCTGCCTGTCTCCAGCCTCTACACCTGGATAACTCTTTCAAAGCACAGCTGGGGCATCACCACCAACTGGGGAGTCTCCAGTGAGCAAAACAAAATTTCTGCTCTTATGGAGCCCCTGTTAGAGAAGGGGAAATGAGTACAAATAAATAAAACTAGACATCAACAAGCAAGCCTGTTATGTCCCTAGGTATTTGCCAAAAATTTATGATTCACTTTCCACAGTGTGGAATTGTTGCTGTCCCAACAGGAACAAGGATTATATTCTTCTTTCTACCCAGATGTGGCCATGTGAAAATGCTTGTCAGTGGGATGGGAGTAGAGACATGTGCGTCACTTCTGGGCCTTTGAGAGGTGAATGGGTTATCTCTATACTCTCTCGTCCCCTCTGCAGTTTGGGTGCAGGGAAACTTTGAGGCCATATGGGGTGGCAGGTCTACAGATGGAAGGAGCCTGGGTGCCTGAATCACCATGTGGAAGAGAGGCATTCACTCACCAAGAGAGCCACACAGAGGCTGAGAAACCAGCTTCTGTTGTCTTAGGTTACTGAGATGTTGGGTTTATTTCTTAAAGCAGTTAGTGTTTAGATTTTTCTGTCAGCTACAGTCAGACACAATTTATCTTTTCCAGAAATAATTAGATATGTACTTTTATTTGCTTCCTGTTCTGACGCCTTTTGTGTAACACTTGTCTAAGCCAAGTCCTGAAAAATTTTCCACCCATTGAAAATAATTCCCAAAGCACCCTCAGCAGGCTGACCAGTTGAGAGAGAAAACAAATTGTTGGAGAGGGGGAGAGATGGGGTACCTGTCTTTTATATTAATAGTCCCCCTACTTTCCCAAGTCTCCTCACCTAAACATAGACAATTTTCTTGTCTGTTTTCAGGCAGAAGCATATTTTCTGTTCTGGAGTTCTGTAAGTGAATTCTCAAGCACTGTCTAGCAGAGACCTGGGTAACCAGAAGTATAACCTGCCACCCTGGGCCTCTTGGTCTCCCCTCGAAGCTCATCTTTGCCCATTGCTCACACTTAACTTCCTCAGCATGGGAAAATCAATGAAGATTCCATGTGGAGACACAGGAGGGAGTTACATCTCACCTTGAAGAGCAAAACTTCCCAACTCTCATTTTTTATTTTTATTTTTTTGAATTGGGGGGGTCTCAATCTGTCGTCCAGGCTAGAGGGCAGTGGCACAATCATGGCTTACCACAGTCTTGACCTTCTGGGCTCAGGTGATCCTCCCACCTTAGCCTCCCAAGTAGCTGGGACTATAGGCACAGGCCACCATGCCCAGCTAATTAAAAAAAATTTTTTTTGCAGAGACAAGGTCTTGCTATGTTGCCTAGGCTGGTCTCAAACTCCTGGGCTCAAGCGGTCCTCCTGCCTTAGTCTTCCAAAGTGCTGGGATTACAGGCGTGAGCCACTGTGCCTGGACCCCAAGTCTCACTTTAATTGACTCTGCTCTTTGCTCAACCTATCTCTTTACAGCCAAACAGCTTCCCCAGGCCCTCCTCCTCATTCTCCTTCCCTTTCCCTCCTGGACACCACCTGCTCACCTCTGCCTCAGCCTCTTCCAGAAGTCCTCCCACTTCTCCCAAGTTAGGGATCCTCTCTCTTCTGGGTCTGTCACTCATTTCCCATTTTACTCCCTTAGTCCTAGTTACAAAAATGATCTTCCTCTGGATCCACTCTCCTTAAACAAAGTAGAGCAGGGAGTTCTCAAAACCATAAGGTTGTTTCTCTTAGTAGGAACTCAAGAAATTGCTTGTTTTCATCCTTTTCGTCATTTACATGCCCAAAACATCTGCCACGATATATACACTCCAAATGTCCTTATCGAATTGTCAAGGTACTCAGAAATATATTGGAAGCATATTGAATTTTCCAAAAAAAGGCACCATTTATTTTGAAATTGGAATTGTGATGACAACTAGTTTCTTATCCAGTCGCATGAAAGAGTTTCAGTTGATCCACCCAAGGATGCAGAAGGCGAGAGCTGCTCTGCCCACATGGTGGCATCTAACAGACACCAGCAGGTGTTCCTGGCTTATTGACGGGTGATCGTTGTTTTACATTTAAGTGCACTGACCACAGACACCTGCGTGTTCTTGCTCAGACCACAAAAGTCCCCATTATAACGTTTGAGTACTCTAGAGCAGTTAACTCCTAACTGGCCCAAACACTCTTCTTCCACCTCTGAGGAGGGACCAGTCTTTTAAGTGTTTCAAATTCCATAGACATGTGCTGTGTGATGCAGGGTTCATGCTCCTCAGAGGTCACAAGGGTTGGGTATCTTTTGACTGGAGATTTATGGTTTCCCCATCAAATTATGAAAGCTACACTTTATTAAGCATTCCTTGCAGCAGGGACTGTCCCAGGCATTTTCATACATAACAGTCCTACCAGGTATTATTATTTTATTTATTTTTATTTTTTTTTGAGTTGGAGTCTCACTCAGTCGCCCAGACTGGAGTGCAGTGGCCGCTGCTGGCCACCACAGCCTCAACCTGCTGGGCTCTGGCGATCCTTCTGTCTCAGCCTTCCGAGTAGCCGGAATTACAGGCATGCACTACCACGCCCGACTGATTTTTTGATTTATTGTAGAGATGAGGTCTCACCTGCCCAGGCGGGTCTCGAACCCGCGGGCTCAGGCAATCCACTCACCTCAGCCTCCCAAAGGCGCGGGATTACAGGCTGAGCCACCGAGCCCGGCTCTACCAGGTATTATTACTATATTATTGTCCTAATTTTATTCAGAGGAAACCGAGAGGTTAAGCAACTTGCCTAAGGTCACTTGGTATGAAGAAACAGAGATGGGCTTCCATCCAGGACCGTGGACTCCAAAGATCTGTGCTCTTAACCACCACGTTTCCGAGGAGAAGGTGGAACTCTGACTTCTATGGGTGACACAAGTACTAAGTTGGAACGCAGATCGTTTATCTGGCCCCCAGCTGTGTATAGGGCTGGTTCAAAGACTTCTTGAAGGTTTGAGTCTGCTTTGATGATGGCTTGAGAAAGAGGAGAAGGAGGAGGAGGAGGAGAAGAAATTGTTGTTTTCAGTCTGCATTTTGCATATTCTAAGGACATTAATGAATGTCCTCTCTTTTTTTGGTATTACAGATGAATGGTCCCCTAAGTGATGACAGGATCCCCAGATCTCCCATTTAGACGGAACCTAACAGTATGTAGCTCAGGCTTCTGCCTCCAGGAGAAAGTGAAGAAATGACCCCTGGACCTGTTACTATGGTGAGGGTTGGGGGCAGAAGCCTTCAGGCATTTTCTGGACTGGCTTACAAGGCTGGGAGAGACTTCAGCCTCTGGAATTCCCAGGATAGAGTCAAGCCAAGGTATTCCATCTTCTCCCTAGATGGTGGCCACTACCTGCTGACCTGTCTAGTGGGTTTCCAGCTGGGGTCTCTCCTCTGGAGGAGATGGGTAGGAGAAATGCCCGAGGACTGGGTACGGGGCTTTGGGACTGGGTTTTGACAGTTGAGAAAGGAACTAGGAACAGGAGTGGTCCGTGATTAGACTTTGGTTGAGGAATCTTCTTGGTAAGTTAATTTTTACCTTTTACATTTGCATCTATTTGTTTTTCCGTCCTTTCTGATAGTGACAGGTTGATTTATTGGTTCTGATTCTTCCCTCCTCCCCATGTCCACACTTTTTCCCATGTGAATTTGCGGTTTCTCCCAATGGAGGCAGATCTTAGTTGTTCTCCATGCTGGGTCTACCACGTGACTTGTTTTGGTCAGGGGACTGTTAAGAGACTTTCAAGCAGGATTTGATTTGCGTTTGCATGGTTGGACTTATTTTTTTCAGGCCTTTGCCATCATCGCTAGAAGAACATAGCAAGCTAGCCTACTGCTCTTAGGAAGATAAGGGACATATGGAGAAAATCTGAGCCCAGTTTCAGTTTAGAGTTGGGCCAAGCTCAACCTGTGTCAGATCACCTCCAACCGATAAACAAATGCATGGGCAAGATACACGCGTGCTATGATGTGCTGCAGAGATGCTGGCGTTGTTTGTTATGTTGTAATAGCTGACTGATAAGTTAGTAAATGTTCTTTTTAATGCACTCCAATGTTTTCTGTGCTGAATTTATTAGTAAAAGAATTTCCCAAATCTCAGTTAGGATATCTGCTGGAGTCTAGATGCTCCCAAGTCCATTCTAGAATAAGAATCTCTTTTTAAGCAAAAAAATTTTTTTGAGTCGGGGTCTCACTCTGTCACCCAAGTTGGAGTGCAGCAGCACGATCACCATAATTACAGCTCATCGCAGCCTTGACTTCCTGGGTTCAGGTGATCCTTTCACCTCACCATCCTGAGTAGATGGGACTAAAGGTACGTACCACCATGCCTGGCTAATATATATATACATATATTATTTGGTAGAGACAAGGTTTCACTTTGTTGCCCAGGCTAGTCTCGAACTCTTGGGCTCAAGCAATCCTCCCAACTTAGCCTCCCATAGTGCTGGGATTACAGGTGTGAGCCATCATGTTCAGCCAAAAATCTCTTCTTACACCTTGGATAAATAGTTTGTTATCAAATGAATGACTCCTTTCTCTCCTCAGGTTAAAGCTGTGGAGTGTTCAATTCTGTTGAGGTAAACTGAGAAATAATTTTCGGATGTGCCTGGAATTTGCACAATCTGAAATGGAAACCGTGGAGGTTCCATGTAAACCACAGGGCTAGAAAGAATCAAGCTCATTCTCTTGCTTCCAGGAAAGACCATATTTTTAAACATAGTATTTTTGTTCTGATTATGGCAGAAATACATGCATATTTAGGAAAGTACATAAAATAATAAAGAAAATATAAATCACCTGTAATCCTTTCACTCAAAGACAGTTATAATTTGTATTTGAAAATTCTTTTAGTTTTAGAAAGCCATTTTTATCCTGCCTTTGAAAATGTATAGCATTATATCATAATAATTCTTTCATGCTCTTAAAGGCTCTTTGTAAACATCAGTTTCAATGACTGCTACTATTTCATAGATGCTTGTCCTGCTATTTGTGTTACCAGTCCCCTAATGTTAGGAATTTAGTTACTAGTCATTTAGTTTTATCACAAGTTATGTAATTTTTAAATAAGTATTTTTGTACACATTTTTCTTGTTAGTTTTTATTATCTTCTTGGAATAGATTCCTAGATATGCAAAATGAACATTCTCAAGACTCAGGATATAATTTCCGAAGATAGCCGGGCTCGGTGGCTCAGCCTGTAATCCCGCGCTTTGGGAGGCCCAGGTGAGTGGATTGCCTAAGCCCGCGGGTTCGAGACCCGCCTGGGCAACTTGGCGAGACCTCATCTCTACAATAAACCAAAAAATTAGCCAGTCGTGGTAGCGCGCGCCTGTAATTCCAGCTACTCGGAAGGCTGAGGCGGAAGGATCGCCGGAGCCCAGCAGGCGAGGCTGCGGTGGCCGGGAGCGGCCACTGCACTCCAGCCTGGGTGACAGAGTGAAACTCCAACTCAAAATAATAATAATAATAATAATAATAATAATAATAATTTCCGAAGATAATTGTGCCAATTTACACTCTTACCCACTATGTGTGAGAGTTTCTGTTTCAGTCCTCCCTGGTGTTCTTTGAAGATACTTAAAAAATCTATGCTGTTAGAATGAATTTTTTTAAAAAAAGATATTTGATATTAATTTGTGTTTTTTTTAAACTCTGTGTCTACTCCAGGCCTGCTCTGGGGGTGCTGACGTGACTGGAGAAATGTACCCAACCACGCAGGTGGGTTTTACTCAACTCCACGGCTAGGGACCTTAGTGGGTCCTTGAATGTCTCTGACATTCTGACAGTTTAGAAGGCTAAACTTCCATTTCATACTTTTCCCCTCCCCACTTTCTCCTAATGACGTGCTCCATTTTTCATTGAGAAAAAGGAGCAAATGAACTAGAACTCCCACAAGCGCCCTCCACCATGCTGCTTGCTTTGGCGCTCTTTACCCTCCTTCCTGTGACGAGATTGCAATCTGGGTCAACCCCTTGGTGCTTGCTAGATGGTGTGCTCTCTCCTCCACCTAAGGACTTCACTTTGACAATTCTGTCTCCTCTCTTCTGGTGTTATTCCTGTTGGCATAAGAGCATGCTCGAATGCCTCCCTTCCTTTAACAAACAAAGCACAACTCCAAGCCTCTACTGCCCATTTTTTCCTTTATAGTAAAGGTCCTCAAAAGATTTGTCTCATTCACCGTCCCTGCTTCCTCTCCTTCAATCCTCTCTTGAGCACACTTGAGTCAGTCTTCACTGCCAAAACAACTATCGCCAAAGTCACCCATAACTCCACACGGCCCATGGTCACTGCATTTCCTTGATCTGCAGCAGCATTTGACGCAGTTGGCCATTCCTTAATGCTGATTTCATCCTGGCTTCTGGACACTGCTGGTTTTCCTTCTGCCATGGGCTGTTTTTTCTCATTCTCTTTGCTGTTTCTCTGTATCGCTCTGTCTTAAGGTTGGAGGCCCTGAGGGTTGGCTTAACTCATTCCTTTTTGATCAACTCCATCTCATGACTTTAAATGACTTCTAAAATTTATATCTCTAGCCTGATCCTCTCCCTGAACTTCAGACTTATACACCCAACTGCCTGCTTGCCTTTGCCAATGGGTGACCCCTTCAGGATCTCAGATTAACAAGTCCAAGCAATCTACTGATCCATTTCTCTCCTAGGCATGCAGTGTTTCCCAGGCAAACTCCCTCCTTCCACCTCTTGAGGTCAAAACCTTGGGGTCAGTTTTGCTTCTTCTCTTGCTTTCATAACCCTATGCAATCTGTCAAGGATCCTACTGGCTCTATCTTTAAATAATCCAAGTCCACCTCTCATTGCCCTGGTCCAAGCCACCATATTTTCTCAGCTGGATTATTGCAAAGCCTCCTAACTAATCTCCATGGTTGAGGCTTTCCCAGAATCTGCCCTCTGCACAGCTGCGCAAGTCAGATCATGTCACTCCTCCTCAAAACTCTCCTGTGGCTTCCCATTTACCCTACACAGAGTGAGGCTGAGGTCCTCACCTCCAGGACTGTGCTCTGGCCCTGCTAATCTGTGATCTCATCTCTCCTCACTATCTCCTTGCTCCTGGGCTAAGCCACCTGGGTCTCCTTGCAGTGGCCCAACACACACAGCTACCACCCCTTCAGGGCCTCTGTTCGTTTTGCTGGTATCCTTCAGGCCACCTGTTGCCTTCATTGCCTTTTCTTCAGATACAGGCCTGTCTTGGGTCCCATTCTAGAGAGGACCACTTTGAGAGGCCTTGGCAGAGAGAACAAACAACCAACGAGATGACAGATGCACATGTTCTCATCAAGGAGACCACCCCACTATTTGGGGGCGAATTTATGCTGGACCTGTGAAAGAAAGACCCAGAGAGAGCAAAGCTGGCTCATGACATCTCTGAGAAGAAGGAACTTTCTCTAGGGCCCCACTTTTCCTTCCTCCTCCCTATCCCCTACAACTAATTAACCCGGAAAGGGTCAGAAATGATGGTTGACTAGATAGATGGTGGGGGAGGAGTAAGAAGAGTAAAATTGGAAAACGGACGAGGAGAGGGGAAAAGTAATTATGTCTCCTTTCTATACCACATACCACAGGCTTCATATATATATATGTATATATATATAGTGTGTGTGTGTGTGTGAGAGAGAGAGAGAGAGAGAGAGAGAGAGAGAAAACAGGATTTATTGAGAGGAAAGAAATCATTCTATAAAAAAGATACCTGCACATATATGTTTATCACAGCATTGTTCACTGTAGCAAGAACATGGACCCAACTTAGCTGCCCATCAAAAGAGGACTGGATAAAAAAAATGTGGTACATATACACGATATTGTAAAGAACAACAAAATCATGAACTTTGCAGCAACCTGGAAGAACTTAGAGTCTGTAATACTGAGTGATCTTTTACAGAAGAACTGAGTATCACATGTTTTCACTCATAAGCGAAACTTGAACAGTTATCGTACTACTATAAGGAAAGGATTGGCAGTAGTGGGAAACTGTCAGGAGGGGGCATACCTCATCAACAAGGGTACCTGCATAACGATCATTTTTATACCTTACCCTGCATTGTACCCCACATCTTAAAAAAAATTAAAAGTTACAAAAAAAAAAAAAGAAAAGATAAGCTCCCACAATGGGAGGGGACCCTAGGGGGCTGCCCAATGTACTAGTATATTAAAAGTAAAAACAGGCCAGGCACAGTGACTCACACCTATAATCTCAACATTTTGGGAGGCTGAGGTGGGCGGATTGCTTGAGCCCAAGGAGTTTGAGACCAGCCTGGGCAACGTAGCAAAACCTCGTCTGTACAAGAAAATACAAAAGGTAACCAGGTGTGGTAACACATACCTGTAGTCCCACATATTCGGGCTGCTGAGGTGAAGGAATTGCCTGAGCCCAGGAGGTAAAGGCTGCTGTGAGCTGTGATCACCACTATTATGATGCACTCAAACCTGGCTGACAGAGTGAGACTCTGACTCAAAAAAAAAAAAAGTCAGCAATCCAGTTAGAAGTGAGTCCTATTTGCCTTTTTTTGTTGTTGTTTTGGCTTCTTTTTTTTCTTGAGTTGGAGTCTCACTCTGTTGCCCAGACTGGAGTACAGTGGCTGCTCCCGGCCACCACTGCCTCAACCTGCTGGGCTCTGGCAATCCTTCCGCCTCAGCCTTCCAAGTAGCTGGAACTACAGGCACGGGCTACCACACCCGGCTGATTTTTGATTTATTGTAGAGATGAGGTCTACGCCAAGTTGCCCATGCGGGTCTTGAACCCAGGGGCTCAGGCAATCCACTCACCTCAGCCTCCCAAGGCGCGGGATTACAGGCTGAGCCACTGAGCCTGGTTGTTTTGGCTTCTAAGATTGAGTCAAAAGCTGTCTAGCAACTCTTAGCTAGGGTAAAAAAAAAAAAAAAAGAACCCAGAGTCCCCTCAAGACCAGACAGGAGAGCAGGGTAAGTCAGGAATCAAGAAAGAGATAAATGAGGAGACAGAATAACCTAAGAACCCAGATGCAAAAAGTCATTTCTGACTGGGATTGTAAAATGCCATGAATATTGCCTCAGGACACACTCTTTAAAATGGCTACCTGGTGGCCTAGCACAGTGGATCAAGCCTGTAATCCCAGCACTTTGGGAGGTCGAGGTGAGAGGATTGCCTGAGCTCAGGGGTTTGAGACCAGCCTGGGCAACTTGATGAGAACTCATCTCTACAATAAGTCAAAAAATTAGCTGGGCGTGGTAGCACGCACCTGTAGTCCCAGCTACTTGGGAGGCTGAGGCAGAAGGATCGCCTGAGTCCAGCAGGTCAAGGCTGTGGTAGCTGTGAGCGTACCATTACACTCCAGCTTGGGCAATAGAGTGAGACTCCGACTCAAAAAAAAAAAAAGGATATCTGGTTGAGATTTAGTCTATGTGTGTACATTATTTGGTTATTTATTAATTTTGTTTAGATTTTTATTCCTGTGGGAAACATGACAGGTCGGTGTTGGTTAGTCCTTGTGACAGCGATGACTCTGGGAAGGTTTCTTCTCTTGGACTTTGAGAAGTTTGCTAAGGAAAGGAACCACCAGAAGGTTCTAGGACCTTCGGGGAAGGCCGTTTTACAATAGTCGTTGAGTACACATGTGGGATTCACTTCTGTATCATGTTTCTGGAAAGTAGGGATAATGTGGCCTTCACGGCTGGGTGACTTTTCTACTCTATGCCGTCATCATTTTATAGACTTGGAACTTAATTAGGAAATTGAGTTTCAGAGAAATCTGGTCTCCTTATATTTATTTTCAAAACCCACCTGTCAATTAAAAAAAAAAAACTCACTTGAATTGCTACTTTCTGCCAAGCTGGAATAAGAGGGACAGGAATTACCCTTCTGTGGACTTATCTTAAGGGATAAAAAAACCAAACTGTTTTCCTGCTCTTACACATCATTCAACACACCTCTTCTGACGTCAGATTCTCCAGTGGACTCCAGATGGGTGTCCTAGAATTCCCTATCTCCAGATAGTGTCAGATCCCAAAGGCTGAAGGTTCAATCCCATCAGACTACCTCCCTCTTCAGATGCCAGTTGCAAGTTCCAGGTCGTGACCTGTACTTTTGACGGATGGGCTGTAAATCAGGGTTCCTATGACCCCCTTCTCAAGCTCGAGAAATGTGGTAGAATGACTCACAGAACTCAGGAAAACGCTTTACTTCTGATAACCCATTTGTTACAAAAGACATTACAAAGGGCACAGATGAACAGTCAGATGGACGAGATGTACATGACAAAGCAGGTGGGAAGGGTGTGACGCTTCTGTGCCCTCTCTGGAAGCTCATCCATACCCTTGTCCTTTTGTATTTTTCTGGAGGCTTTGTTGTATAGACATAAGTGATTGCATCATTGGCTAAGGTGATCAACTCAACCTTCAGTCCCTCTCCCATCTCAGGAGGTTGGGACTGAGGGGCTGAAACCTCCAACCCTCTAATCATGACTTGGTTTTTCTGGTGATCAACCCCCATCCTGGGGCTATCTAGGGGAGACCAAGAGGAGGGAAAGCTACACAGAGAAACAGCTTGGGTATTAAAGTGAGCACTGATCACTGAGTACTAAAGCATGTATGTGAGGAAACTAGTCAAGAATGGGCAACGAACTACCCAAAAAGACTGGAGGGAGAGTGTTTCCAACAAAGGTGCTAGAGAAATTGGGTATCATGTGTGCAAAAATAGACCTGAATGTAAAATTACAAAACATCTAGAAGAAAACATAGGTTGTGTGATCTTGAATTAGGCAGATTTCTTAGATAAAACACGGAAAGCAAGATTTTTAAAAGAAAAAAATGAGGCCTGTAATTCTCATGCTTGTAATTCCCACATTTTAGGAGGCCAAGGAAGGAGGACTGCTTGAAGCCAAGAGTTTGAGACCAGCCTGGACAACGTAATGGGAACACATTTCTACAAAAATGTTTTCAAAATAAAAGATTAACTGGGTGTGGTAGTACATACCTGCAATCCCAATGACTCAGGAGGCTGAGGTAGGAGAATCACTTGAGGCCAGGAAGTTGAGGTTGCAGTGAGCTATGACCACCACTGTGCTCTAGCCTGGGTGACCAAGTGAGATTCTGTCTCAAAAAAAAAAAAATTAATTAAAAAAATTGAACTTAACCTTAAAAACGTCTACTCTTTGAAACATGCTGCCAAGAGAGAATTTTAAAATTTTTTTAGAGTCACTCAGGCTGGAGGGCAGTGGCACGCTCCCGGCCACCGCAGCCTCGACCTCCTGGGCTCCTGCAATCCTTCCGCCTCAGCCTTCCAAGTAACTGGAACTACAGGCATGCACTATCACACCCAGCTAATGTTTTATATATTGTGAAGGCGAGGTCTCGCCAAGTTGCCCGGGCAGCTCTTGAACCCGCAGGCTCAGGCAGTCCTCTCGCCTCGGCCTCCCAAAGTGCTGGGATTACAGGCTGAGTCACTGAGTCCAGCAGAGAGATTTGTACACAGAAGTACACCAGCTTTATTTGTAACTGGAGCAAGAATCAACTGAGCATGGAGCACAGTGCAAGGCTCTCCTGAGCTGTCTATGGTCTGGTTGGCATCACCACGTGCTGGGCATGGTGGAGTGAAAGTGAGAGGAATTCCTCGGAGTGGACGGTCTTCTCATCTTATCTTCATCTAAAAAGTGTTCAACATAAGGCTAGGAAAGGGACCACCTAACCCCAGCCTCCTACGTGGTGAGGAGGTTCCAGCCAGCCCCAGCTGGAGCAGGTCAGCTCAGTGGCCTGTGTCTTATTTTCTCAGGGCAGCAACTGGCTGTTCAGGAGAGACTGGGCAGGGCCTGGGAGCCACCAAGTGGCCTGATGGAAAGAGGAATCTTGTTTTTCCCCTTAGCTCTTCACTTCTTCATGTTTTATGGAAATCTGTTTTCCAACAATATGGCAGCAGCCGATCCAATCAGAAGCAAAAAGAAACATCATCTGGGATTTGAAATAGAAATACATTTTAGGTTATCAGTTCAGCCAATAGCAACTGTCTTGGTCCATTCAGCCTGCTCCAGCAAACTCCCACAGATATAACAAAGCACTGACTGCTTATGACGACAGAAATCTAGTCCTCCAGTTCTGGAGGCTGGTTGTCTGAAATCAGGGCGCCAGCGAGGTCAGGTCCTGAGAAAAACCCTTTTCCAGGTTGCAGACTGAAATCCTCACATGGAGGGCAAGAATCCCATTCCTGAGGGCTCCACCCTTGTGACCTAATCACCTCCCAAAGATCTAATCTCCTGATACGATCACAGGGTAAGGATTTCAACATAGGAACTGGCAGCATAAGCATTTAGTCCATAGCAGTATCTGAAAGGTCCCCTCCCTTCCCTGATCAACTCAACCTTCAGTCCTTCTCCCATCCCAGGAGGTTGGGTGGGAGGGGCTGAAAGCTCCAATCCTCTAATTATGCCTTGGTCTTTCTGGTGATCAACCCCCATCTTGGGGCTATCTAGGGGAGACCAAGAGGAGGGAAAGTCTCACAGAGAAAGAACTTGAGTATTAAAGTGAGCACTGACCACTCAGTACTAAAGCATGTATGTGAGGAAACTAGTCAAGAATGGGCAATGCACCACCCAAAAGGACCAGAGGGAGAGTGTTTCCAACAAAGGTGCTGGAGCAACTGGGTATCAGGTATGCAAAAATAGCCCTGAATGTAAAACTACAAAACATCTAGAAGAAAACATAGGATTTGTGATCTTGAGTTAGGCAAAGATTTCTTAGATCAAACATGGAAAGCAAGATTATTAAAAGAAATAAATGAGGCCTGTAATCTTCATGCTTGTAATTCTCCCTGCCAAGCCTGCGGTTGGTGTTAGGGATTGTGGCTTAGGTAAGATGGATGTGGCCGCGCTCTCAGGGACTCAGACAGGGAATCAGGTGATAAAGTGTGAGCAGGGGCCTGGTCAGAAGGCATGCAGAGGGAATCTCACCCTGACTTGTGGGGACAGGGAAGGCTTTTACACAGAGATTTGAAGGGTAAACAGACATAGCCAGGAGAAGGACCGAGGGGAGGGTGTTCCAGACATAGTACAAAGACGGCACCTGAAAACTAAGATGCTTGCCATCACTGAATCTTAGGAAAGTCAATCGATGTTCCAACCTGTCCTCCACTGTCCTGTGGGGGATGGGAGCAATCCTGTGCCTGCACTTTGGTTAACCCATTTGAGGCCATGAGTGATGACTGCAGTCATTCTGGGGATCCCCGAGGGGAAAGAGTTCTCTAGGACATGAGGCTAGGCCTTTTGGCCAACTCTGTTCATGCTGAACTACTCACTCTACTTCCAACCTTGGAAGATCCAGCGACTATTTGAAAAGGGAGACAGTGGGTTTGTTTGCATACTTTGATGCAATTTGACTGATCAGATTTTTTTGTCTCCAGGCAATGGGGTAGGGAGGGACAATTACGGGGTGATGGAACTGAAAGCTCTGGGTTGCTTGGCTCTGGAAAGAGACCAGGTCAACAAGGATGGAGGTGAGCATGGGTTTGCCTGGGGAGCTGGCCCTGACTAAATAATAATAACCAGTGCTTATTGATTATTTGTATGCTAGAATCTATCCTAGGAAAGTGCTTCACATATGCTAACCCAATAGATGAGGGCTTGTGAGGGGGGTAGTGGGTTTGTTATTATATTCCATCATTACATGGGGAAGCTGAGGCACAGTTAAGTAACTTACCTGACACACAGCAGCAGAGCCAGGACTTGGACTCAAGTTATCTGGCACTATCCTATCTCTGATGAGGATGGAAGATGCTGATGGTGACGACCTTCAATATTTACAATATTTACTGTGCTCCAGCCCTACTCCTGCTAGCAGTTGTTCTGGGTTCAGGGCATTCATGGGCTTGTATCCTAGTGAGGAGACTGATTTTTTAAAAAGTAAACAATAGATTAAAAAATAATTTCAGAGAGTCACAAGTACCATGGAAAAAATTAAGAGAGGGGAATGTGACAGAGAGTGACCAGGAGAGGAGTTTCTGAATGAATGACCAAAGGAGTGAGCAGCTGGGGCCTGGAGGCAGCAGGAGCCTAATGAATTAAGACCAGCCCTCAGTACATCCATTCAGAAAATTTGCATCCAAAGACTTCCCTTGTCTTCTCAGATGTTGTGAGGTCCGCACATCAGAAGTAGTTTCATCTATGTAGCTTTTACTTCTTAGAGACTGAGCAGCCACCCTGAAGTGGGGCAGGCAAGAGTCCATTGTTTAACAAGAAATGTTTTTTAAGCCAGCTCGGTGGCTCAGCCTGTAATCCTCTGCCTTTGGGAGGCTGAGGTGAGTGGATTGCCTGAGCCCGCAGGTTGAGACCCGCCTGGGCAGCGAGACCTCACCTCTACAATAAATCAAAAAATTAGCCGGGCATGGTAGCACGTGCCTGTCGTTCCAGCTGCTTGGC
>NW_007247704.1:134045-138393 GCF_000164805.1 Carlito syrichta | reverse complement strand
TGTCGTTCCAGCTACTTGGAAGGCTGAGGCGGAAGGATCGCCGGAGCCCAGCAGGTTGAGGCTGTGGTGGCCAGAAGCGGCCACTGCACTCCAGTCTGGGTGACAGAGTGAGACTCCAACTCAAAAAAAAAAAAAGAAACGTTTTTAAAAAAATCATTTCTCCATTTGTCCAGTGATGTCAGACTTTTAGTTTGGTTATTCATTATACATTTATTTCAGGATTAAATGTGTTACTACCCATGCTTGGAAAAGAGATTCCTCAGGGACAAAGATTCATAACATTCGAATTACAAACTTCCTTCTTCTCTGATCGTCCCAAAGTGACTGATTGGTACTAAGGTGTTTATCCTGATCTAGGCTGTGAATGGAAAGGGGAAATATCACAGTTTTAATGCAATTCAAAGCAAATATCAGAGAAAGGCCAATGACTTTGCATGGGACTGCTCTTTTCAAAGTAAACACATGGAGCATAAAAGTACTTTGGGAATTTTACAGGATCAGTACCACAGGCTCCGAAACTGGTTCGTTTGATTGTGGGGTATCACCCCTGGGCTCACCATGAGTCCCAAGACCTTGAAGATCTATAATGCTGGCTGTTGACATAACTCATGGTTAGCAACTGGGCCTCTTGGAGAAGACCAGGAAATAAGGAAGGCTCAGTGGACAGGTGCAGTGAGTGTCTCTGCCTGTGACAGTCTCTGGTGACTAGGCCAAGGGGTCAGTGAGCTGCCTGGAACACCAGGCCAACACCAGGTTCCAACATCTTCTCCTTCTCTCTTGGGCCCATCGCAGGTATCTTCTTTCTGCCCCACCCCACCTTCCTCTTGCTCTATCTCTGCCATCACCTACAGTGTGTGGGGGGGTGCAGAGTGACCATGGACAGGGGCACAGTCTGCGAGCCAGGAGGACCCTGGGGGTAGAACAGATCTGGCCAAGGGTATGGCACAGTAAGGACAAAGGCAGAGAGCAGCACAGTCAGGCAGATTCCCAGGTCCCAGTGAGTCCTGGCCAGAGGACAGAGCAAGGTCTGGCAGGACAGCCATGATGGGTCAGGTGATATGCGCCAACGCCCAGGCAGGGAAGCCCAGTGGAATTTCCTTAGGGAGCAGGTGAGGGGCTGGCCAGTAGAGGGAGAGGGTGGGTGGGTGGCTAAGGCATAGCCTCATGAGCAGACTGCTGAATGATCTTGGACAACGGATTTAGTCTTTGTTTCCTCATCTGTCAAAAATAATGACTGTGTCCTGCCTCGCAGGAGGGCTTGGATTTAAGTGAGGTAATTAGAACCAGGAGGGCCTGGGCGCCGGGCAGGTTGACCTTTCTCAATTCTCAGGCTGAGATGCTAGATGTGATAAAGATCCACTTCTCAGGCTGAGATGCTAGGTGTGACTTGAGTCTGGGAAATTCTGTGGTTAGAACTGGGCCTCACAGTGGAACTGAAAGAGCAGCAAAAGCTGACACAGAGAATCCGAGAGTCAGGCAGCACCGGGCTCCTCACGGGGTGGGTGGAACTAGATCCTCAAGGTGACTGAGTAAGAAAGGTGCCTTGTTAAATGAATTTTGGGAAATGCCTCATAACATAGCCCCTTCTTAATGGGTTCTAAAACATTGATCCTATCAGTGGTTTTGAGAAGACTGGCTGCTAAGAGACCTCTCTAACTCCACTGATTCTCATACTTACTTTTCCAAATACTTATTCACCTCCCCAGGGACTATATATGCCAGAAATTTCTTGGTTTTTAATTTCTTTAAAATCCTTCTTCCTCTGACTTAGGGTGGGAGCCAGGGCACAGCTATGGGAAGCAACAGAGAGTAGAGTGGGAGACTAGCAGGGCTGATACTGTTTTATTTTCCTTTTTTTAAAAAAATAAACTTGGCCGGGCTCAGTGGCTCAGCCTGTAATCCCAGCACTTTGGGAGGCCGAGGTGGGTGGATTACCTGAGACTGTGGGTTTGAGACCAGTCCGGGCAACTTGGTGATACTTCATTTCTACAATAAATCAAAAATTAGCCGGGCGTGATAGTGTGTGCCTGTAGTTCCGGCTACTTGGAAGGTTGAGGCAGAAGGATCTCTGGAACCACCCAACAAAAGCTGGGGTGGCTGTGAGTGTGCCACTGCACTCCAGCCTGGGCGACAGAGAGAGACTCTAACGCAATTGAATGAATAAATAAATAAATAAACTTTTTATTTTGGAATCATTGTATATTTATGGGAAAGTTGGGAAGAAGATAGTACAGAGAGTCGCTGTATACCCTTCATCTAGCTTCCCCTAATGCTAAACATCTTACATCTGTCAAAGCTAAGAAATGAACTCTGGGCTTTTCTGTCCTCTCAATATATCCTGCTTTAAAAAAAAAAGAAAAGGATAAAGAAATGAACTCTGAGTCAATACAGCTAACTATCTATGAAGTCTATGCAGTCACACTATATTCAGTTTTTCCCCTCTGTCCCCTTTCTGTTCCAGGGGCCAATCCCAGATACTGCATTATATTGGCTCTTTTCCTTTTTTATTTTGTTATTTTCAAGTCATAGTCTCACTCTGGAGTGCAGTGGCATGATTATGGCCTGACCACAGCCTCAACCTCCCTGGCTCGAGCAATCCTTCTACCTCATCCTCCCAAGTATCTGGGACTATAGGTACATGCCACCACTCAACTAGTTGTTTTTTGGTTGTTTTTTGAGATAGGATCTTGTTATGTTGCCCAGGTTAGTGTCAAACTCCTGGGCTCAAACAATCCTCCTGCCTCGGCCTTGCAAAGTGCTGGGATTACAGGTGTGAGTCACTGCAACCAGCCTCCTTTTTCTTTTTCTTTTTGTACTCCTCTCGCCCCCGCCCCCCCCCCATTTGTTTGGTTACTTTCTTCCCTGTACACCTCTCTCCTCTCCTAGGGGTGAGGCCGGGAGAGTAAGATGAGAGGGACAGGGATGTGAGTGCGAGAGTCCCCCGCACTGGGACAGACACCATGATGCCTCCCATGAGGTGAGCAAGGCTGCAGGGAGAAGCTCGCAGTCTGGCCAGGTGGAGAGGGACCTTGGGACCCGGTCTCTCACCATGGGCAGTCCGAGGAGGTGCAGGCCGTCGGTTGAGACAGTAGACCACCTGCATCTGGTGGGTAACAGAGCAGGCCACCAGAGAAATCCGGGAAGCTTGAAGGGTCTGCCATGTCTACAGCTGCTTTCTGAGGAAAGTGGTCCTAGGTGTTTCCATCTTCATCACAGGTACTGGAGGAGTATGTCGGTGGAGTAGTAGAACCCAACCTTGTCACCTGAGATCCAGGTGGTTGGATCAGGCCCCGTACTCAGGTCAAGGCTATGGGTCAGGTGAGGGAGAGCTCAGACCACAGAGGTGACTTGGCAGGACTGGGTGCTGGGTGCTCATAGGGCATGCTCCATGGAGACTGAAACATGCCAGTCAATCTTATCCCTCCTTACATGAAGGAGAGGCCACATAAGATCCAGAGCTGCCTGGAATATCATAGAAAGACATTCCTGGGTCTCTGGGAAGCCCACCCCATACTCCCATGGAGCAGACTCTTGTGGATGCCTACAGGAGTTTACCCTCTTTGCTAACACAACCCTAATCTACTTCTGGCCTCCATCCTATTTCCAATATCCAAAGGCTGGTTTCTAGGGCAGATTTCCTTGGATCTAAATCACTAAAGTGCTCCCATACTGCTTGCCAGTGTTTGGTTTAAGCATGGGCATGTGGAACAATCTTGGCCAATGGGGAAGATGAGAAGGAAAGTCCTTTGGAGTAGGGAGGGGAGGAAAAAGGGGTGAGTGTTCTGTGAAAGCTTTTTTTACTCTCAACCAGAGACTCAAAGAAAAATGGCTCCTTTTCCTGAGTCTTGGCAACGGTGTGCCTGGAAGTGACACCTGGAACTTTGGCACCATCTTCTGACTGAGAGCACAGTGAGACTAGCAGAAAGAAATGGTGGGAAGAATGAAGACTCTCGCTATGTCATGGAGTCATCCAACAAACCAAGCTTGGAGCCACCTGCCTTTGAAATTCTTATAGTGTGTAAGCTGGTTGATTTGAGTTTTTCTGTAACTTGAGGTCACTGAATCATCCAGTACCAGATCTGGGACATGGGGGACTGTACCCTGTAGGGTCATTTCCAGTTTCTTCCTCTTGATCCTGTCTGTGAATGTATACCCAAGATCTCTGTATTCATGTCCTGCTAATTTGCTGGAAGTGTATTGGTTTAAGCCACATAAATTTATTGTTACAATTCTGGAGGTCAGAAGTTTTTGTTGTATTTTTTTTTGAGTTGGAGTCTCACTCTGTCGCCCAGACTGGAGTGCAGTGGCTGCTCCCGGCCACCACAGCCTCGACCTGCTGGGCTCCAGC